>NC_079197.1:12629071-12854071 GCF_029499605.1 Hyla sarda | reverse complement strand
CCGTAGTCCATTTTAAAATTATTACTAAGTAGTTAATTTTTGGAAAACTTGCTTTTCTCGCTTTCCAGTCAAAATGTCGCACGACAAATCGCGTAGTCGCAGTTGCGACAATTTTGCGACAATTATAGTAAAGAAAACCTGACTAAACCCATTGATAAATGTCCATATGAGTGCAAAATGTTTTGACATCTGGGAAGCGGTGAGCGAGTGCATTAGAAAGTTTCCTATTTTCTTTTCTTATTTAATTCTTCAATTATTACCCTTTTATTGACATAAGATTAGGAAACCCCTTTAATTTTGAATGTGAGTCAGTTCTCTAGGACTGAATCATTCGTAAGGAACTTTTGTAGATCTGTGCTACAAAGATGCCCTTACCCAAGATGGGGCTTAACAAACTGTGATCCAAAACAATAGGGCACTGGTTCCCAACCATGGTGCCTCCAGCTGTTGAAAAACTACAGCTCCCAGCATGCCCGGACAGCCTTTGGCTGTCCGGGCATACTGGGAGTTGTAGTTTTGCCACAGCTGTGGGCACCCTGGTTGGGAAACACTGCAATAGGGGGGGTCTGTACTGCACATTCTATGGTCAGTAAACCTACAATCTGATGATGTAGATTTAAAGGGGTACTCCGGTGGAAAACTTTTTATTTTTATTTTATTTTTTTTATTTAACAACTGATGCCAGAAAGTTAAACAGATTTGTAAATTGCTTCTATTAATAAATATTAATCCTTCTCTGTACTTATTAGCTGCTGAATACTACAGAGGAAATTCTTTTCTTTTTGGAACACAGAGCTCTCTGCTGACATCACAAGCACAGTGCTCTCTGCTGACACCTCTGTCCGTTTCAAGAACTGTCCAGAGTAGGAGAAAATCCCCATAGAAAACATATGCTGCTCTGGACAGTTCCTAAAATGGACAGAGATGTCAGCAGAGAGCACTGTGCTCGTGATGTCAGCAGAGAGCTCTGTGTTCCAAAAAGAAAAAAAATTCCTCTGTAGTATTCAGCAGCTAATACGTACTGGAAGGATTAAGATTCTCTTAATAGAAGTCATTTACAAATCTTTTTAACTTTCCAGCACCAGTTGATTTAAAGAAAAAAAAGTTTTCCACCGGAGTACCCCTTTAATCCCATATTATGTTGGATTAGCAGGATTGTATCTAATAGTCCGGTATATCATCTTGTTACACTAGCATTATGTGCATAGTAATAAAACACACATACCCGGCCCATGATTGGGCATTTCTGATAATGCAGTGATAAATTATTGGAATTTTGGTTATCCTGCCCCTATTATTGATTTTTATTTTATTTCATTAAATTAATTAAATTAAAGGGGTATTCCAGGCAAAAACTTTTTTTTATATATCAACTGGCTCCGGAAAGTTAAACAGATTTGTAAATTACTTCTATTAAAAAATCTTAATCCTTCCAATAGTTATTAGCTTCTGAAGTTTTCTGTCTAACTGCTCAATGATGATGTCACGACCCGGGAGCTGTGCATGATGGGAGAATATCTCCATAGGAACTGCACAGCTCCCGGGACGTGAGTCATCAGAAAGCAGTTAGACAGAAAACAGCAACTCAACTTCAGAAGCTAATAACTATTGGAAGGATTAAGATTTTTTAATAGAAGTAATTTACAAATCTGTTTAACTTTCCAGAGCCAGTTGATATATAAAAAAAAGTTTTCGCCTGGATAACCCCTTTAAATTATTTTTTATTTTTTTCCTGAACAGGTATCAGAAAAGCTAAAAAAGAAACATGACAGGTAAGTGATCCATAGAGTAGAGTGTAAGGAAAGCTGAGAGTACAGACTCCACACTATGTCATGTCTGTTTGGTGTCCGAAAACGTTCATATATTCCCTATATAAAACATGAGACTCCTTATAAGCCTTAGGGGGGATATCTGGGAATTTAATATTGATGGCTTATCTTTAGAATTATCAAAGCAACAGTGGGTCTGACTCTTGGCTCCCCGACTGATCAGCTGATTGAAGGGGGCTGATGCCACTTGCAGCCTCTTCACTGTTAAAGGGTACCTTTGATATATTATAGATTAACGTATGCAGAAAAACTTTCCAATTGCATGTAATTAAAAAAATATGCTTCTTTCTATTTAATTTTCCACTTTGAAAAAATGACCACTAGAGGTCTCCCTACCAGTCCTGGCCACAATCCCTTTATATAGATTTCAGACTCATGCTGGGCTCTTAAATGTCAGACTGCAGCCGGGACACAGACAAGCTCAGCCGGCAGCTCTGAATCTTCTCTCTGTTTACAACTGCCTGTGCAGAGAGAAGAAAGATCAGAGCTCAGATAGTAAAATGAATGCCCTGCCCTGCTGAGTATGCCCTGCTGTGCTATGAGCATAGTTATGGCTCATGCCTGTCTGATTGACAGGCAGGGAGCAGTGCTGAGCTTGTCTGTGTCCCGGCTGCAGTCTGAGATTTAGGACTCCAGCATGAGTCTGAAATCTTGCGGCCAGGACTGATAGGGAGACCTCTAGTGGTCATTTTTTTCAAAGTGGAAAATTAAATAGAAGCACATTTTTTTATGACATGCAATTGGAAAGTTATTCTGCATACATTGATCTATATCTATAATATATCAAAAGTTTTTTTTTGATGAAAGGTACCCTTTAACCAGGTACAGCGCCATACATTTTGTAGTGGTTGTGCCTGGTATTGCAGCTTAACGCAGCTCAGTCCCATTTGAATAAATAGTACAAAGCTGCTTGTAGTTCCAAATTTACGGCGCTGTGCCTGATAAACAGTGAAGAGGCTGCTGTGCTTGTCCAGGCATCAGGGCTACTTCATCCAGCTGAGGAGGTTGCCAGGAGTCGGACCCCCTAATGTACTGGTTTACACCAGAAAAAATATAGTAAAGTCTAACGTATAACCAGGGAATCTATATAAACATAATGAATGAGAGTGAATGGAATCTCCCCCACAATGGGTAGAATAAAGGTTAAGAATCTTACCCTGGCTCAAAGCCGCACACGGACAATTCTGTTAAGAAGTGTTTCTTAACCAGGGTGCCTCCAGCTGTTGCAAAACTACAACTCCCAGCATGCCCGGACAGCCAACGGCTGTCCGGGCATGTTGAGAGTTGTAGTTTTGGAACAGCTGGAGGCACCCTGGTTGGCAAACACTGCTCTGAAGGTTATGGGGTCTCCCAGCTCTCCCCAGCAGTTGTTGTTGGTTACAGAACAGTCGGGCATGTTGGATTTCAGCTGTCTGGCAGTGGCTTACCCCTCCTCTCTCCATTCAGAACATATTAACAATAGGCCAAGCCAGGGTTGCAGGCCAGTGTCTTGTATATGAACCCTGCTTTCAGCCATAATCCCTCTTCATGTGTAACATTTCCTCCCCAACAGTTACCTGCGCCTCCAAACAGACAAGGAAGCCCTATACAATGATAGCAGGTGAGTCCATTATCCACAGATCTGGGGCGGCAGGGGGTCATTCTGATCACAAAATTGTAACTTTTACTGTCTCCAAACCAGGACGAAAATAGAGGAAATCCAGCAGAGGAAAGAGGAAGAACTGAAAGCCTCAATCTTACGGAACCAGAAGTTGCAGCAAGACCTGAATGCAACTCAACAGGTAACCGAGGGCCGATTTATATCTAGGGATTATTTATCTTCCATTTGCTCCAACCGGTTTGTCAAGCAATAAAGGCAATGAATACCTCTGTACTGAAATAGATTTTTTTAGTTAAAGGGGTACTCCGGTGGGAACCTTTTATTTTATTTTTTATTTTTTTCTTCAAATCAACTGTTGACAGAAAGTTGAGTAGATTTGTAAATTACTTCTATTAAAAAAAATCTTAATCGTTCCAGTACTTATTAGCTGCTGAATACTACAGAGGAAATTCTTTTCTTTTTGGAACACAGAGCTCTCTGCTGACATCAAAAGCACAGTGCTCTCTGCTGACACCTCTGTCCATTTTAGGAACTGTTTAGAGCAGCATATGTTTGCTATGGGTATTTTCTCCTACTCTTGACAGTTCTTAAAATGGACAGAGATGTCAGCAGAGAGCGCTGTGGTCATGATGTCAGCAGAGAGCTCTGTGTTCCGAAAAGAAAATAATTTCTTCTGTAGTATTCAGCAGCTAATAAGTACTGGAAGGATTAAGATTTTTTAATAGAAGTCATTTACAAATCTGTTTAACTTTCTGGCACCAGTTGATTAAAAAAAAAAAAAAAAAAAAACGTTTTCCACCGGAGTACCCCTTTAACTTTTTTTTCCTAAATGGAGAATTAAAGGGGATCACTGGTACTATTTATCTCCTATCCACAGGGTAGGAAATAAGTGTCTGATCGTGGGGGGGTCCACCCGCTGGGACCCTACGCACTCTCCTGTCCCGCTCTCCTCATGCATGTTCACGGATCAGGGGTTCACATACCCTTCATGCATCTCTATGGGAGAGCCGGAGATACTAAAGGAGATCTTTAGTAGTAATTTTTCAGAATTCCCTGTGGGGCCGGGCTGCAAAAAGAAAGCAGGAAGAAGACCGCCACCGGAGGATCGGGACACCGATATCTCTGCAACAGGGGAATGTTGGAAGGTAAGTTGAAGTTTGTTTTGTTACCTTTTGCAGCCCAGGCACAGGGGATTATAAAAAACTTTCCACTACAGATCTCCTTTAAGTACCAGAGTTCCCCTTTAAATGGGTTTTACCCTTTCATAAGGTGATGGTATATTGTTAGGATTTGCCATCACATTATGTTCAGTAAGCATCTGACCTTAATGAAGGGTCCGTGATACCCACCATTCCTGAGAAAGAAGGACAGGCAGCATTATGCAGCACTGCGTCTCCTTCACTGCTTTTCCAGTGCACAGTCTTTCTGCGCAGGGAGCTACAGTGTGATACCAAGTGAAAGAGACTGTGCTGCCTTTTGCTGCACAACCAGGTGGCTGGGAGTGATGCTGTGCATGGAGTAACTCAAAAGGGATGTAGCAATACGACAATTCTCAGGATTGGCGCCAGTGTTGAAGATAGCAGCAGGGAGGGGTAGAAGGCTATAAATGGTAGGCTAGAGTGTGGAGAAGGAGTGGAAAGTGTTAAGAGTGCAATTCACATATGCTGTAGATAGGTAGGAAAGCAGTTTACAGGGGGAAATCACATAGGCTGTGGATAGGTAGGAAAGCAGTTTATAGTGGGAAATCACATAGGCTTTAGATAGGTTGGAAAGCAGTTTATAGGGGGGAATCAAATAGGCTGTAGATAGGTAGGAAAGCAGTTTACAGGGCATAATCACATTAGCTGTAGATAGGTAGGAAAGCAGTTTATAGGGGGGGAATCACATAGGCTGTAGATAGGTAGAAAAGCAGTTTATAGGGGGAATCACATAGGCTTTAGATAGGTAGAAAAGCAGTTTATAGGGGGGAATCACATAGGCTGTAGATAGGTAGGAACGCAGTTTATAGGGGGGAGATCACATAGGCTTTAAATAGGTAGAAAAGCAGTTTATAGGGGGAAATCACATAGGCTGTAGATAGGTAGGAAAGCTATTTATAGGGGGAAATCGCAGAGGCTGTAGATAGGTAGGAAAGCTATTTATAGGGGGAAATCGCAGAGGCTGTAGATAGGTAGGAAAGCAGTTTATAGGGGGAAATCACATAGGCTGTAGATAGGTAGGAAAGCTATTTATAGGGGGAAATTGCAAAGGCTGTAGATAGGTAGGAAAGCAGTTTATCGAGGGAAATCACATAGGCTGTAGATAGGTAGGAAAGCTATTTATAGGGGGAAATCACAGAGGCTATAGATAGGTAGGAAGGCAGTTTATAGGGGGAGAATCACATAGGCTGTGTTCAAGAAAGCGTGACTTTTTCTTTTTTCTCTTTTATATTCAGGGCCCCTTCTAACTTGGCATACATGTGATAAAACAGGTTTAAACTAAATAATATTTGAGTTTTTGAGGAAAACCATTTGCTTTTTTTGTTCTTGTCTTCAATTTGTTGGTTTCCATCTGTAGAGAATGTATGTCTCCCAGTGGCTGCTGGGAATTGTAGTCTCCCAAGACCTGGAGAACCACATTATAATTACTTCTTCCTTATATGAAGTTTCCTTTCTCTGCAGACATGTTCTGATATGAGGGAGCAGATCCAGAGCCTGAAGCAAGACCATGACAAGGCCCTGCACGGACTCCAGGAGCAGGTACGTTGGCCCCTAACCGCGGGGCCTGCTAATGCTGAACGCCCACTTCTGTTTCTGTCACTGAACTCTCCTCTTTCCCGCTCTTCTCCCGTCTTCCGCTCCCCTCTGCTTCTTTTTGCGGCCGTCTTCCTGGGTTTAGGTAGCGTGGCAAAGTGCGGAGAGCCAGGAGCAGGTTGACCAAATTTTGTCAGAGAACGATGCCCTGCGTACCAACCTAGCGGCCTTGGAGCAGGTATACAAATCCTTCACCATCAGCCAAATCACATTAATCCATCCGAAGAATCACAAGTGACACAAATCCTCTCAATCACATCAAAGCCAAATTGTTTATTAATAAATGCTTGGCTGAATATAAAAGCCACTGAATGCATGTGTCCTCTGTGTGAACAAGGCCGATCCGGGAGTGTGTACGGATGGATTTACCTTCAGCTGATATCAGCAGCTTCTCTTATAATAGTGGTCTCAAACTGTGGCCCTCCAGATGTTGCAAAACTTCAACTCCCAGCATGCCCGGACAGCCGTTGGCTGTCCGGGCATGCTGAGAGTTGAAGTTTTGCAACATCTGAAGGGCCCGGGTTAAAGGGGTATTCCAGGCCAAAACTTTATTTTTTATATATCAACTGGCTCCGGAAAGTTAAACAGATTTGTAAATTACTTCTATAAAAAAATCTTAATCCTTCCAATAGTTATTAGCTTCTGAAGTTGTGTTGTTGTTTTCTGTCTAACTGCTCAATGATGATGTCACGTCCCGGGAGCTGGGCAGTTCCTATGGGGATATTCTCCCATCATGCACAGCTCTCTGGACGTGACATCATCATTGAGCAGTTAGACAGAAAACTTCAGAAGCTAATAACTATTGGAAGGATTAAGATTTTTTAATAGAAGTAATTTACAAATCTGTTTAACTTTCCGGAGCCAGTTGATATATAAAAAAAAGTTTTTGCTTGGAATACCCCTTTAAGTCCACTGTCTTATAACTTTATTTAAAGGTTTCTCATGGACAAAAATAGAAACAAAGTATGATATTTTTGTAAATGCCTATGGGTTTGCCTATGAAAGACAGGATAGGGGCTCAGTGCCTGACTGGGACCCCCAGTAAACACGATGATGGGGGTACTGAGTTATCTCTGCCGTTGGAGGAAGATAGCCGTGTACAGCACTTACCGGTCTTCATACAGCCCTTAGAATTGGGTGAGCAGCAGGGCTCATGTTGGACATATCATCCATTTAGGCAGCAGGGGGGGCTGGACACAGACCAACCCCTGTTCATGTGATCGTGAGGGTCCCACCGGTCAGACCTCTGTTTAGAAGACTATCTGCTATCCTGTGAATAGGGAATAAGTGTCTTTAGTGGGCAGACCCCTTTTAAGTTTTGTGGTCCTCGTACACCCTAAAATTTACTTCTTATTTGCAGTTCTTATTGTCTGCATTTATTTTGTGGTCTTTCGCTTAAAGGGGTACTCCGGTGGAAAACTTTTCTTTTTATTTATTTATTTTATATAGAAAGTTAAACAGATGTGTAAATTACTTCTATTTAAAAATCTTAATCCTTCCAGTACTTATCAGCTGCTTTATGCTCCAGAGGAAGTTGTGTAGTCCTTTCCAGTCAGACCACAGTGCTCTCTGCTGACTCCTCTGTCCGTGTCAGGAACTGTCCAGAGCAGGAACAAATCCCAATAGCAAACCTCTCTTGCTCTGGACAGTTCCTGACAGGGACAGAGGTGTCAGCAGAGAGCACTGTGGTCAGACAGAAAATAACTACACAACTTCCTGTGGAGCATACAGAAGTACTGGAAGGGTTAAGATTTTTAAATAGAAGTAATTTTCAAATCTGTATAACTTCCTGGCACCAGTTGATTTAAAAAAAAATTGTTTTCCACCGGAGTACCCCTTTAAAATTTATGGATTTTATTATTATTTAACTAATATATATAATATTCTACTTTCAATTGTGTATATATATATATATAGATAGATAGATATAATTTTTTACTTTCATTTTTTTCTTCAACACTGTGATGGTGACCGTTGTCTCTGATAGAGCTGGGATTGGCCTAGTTAGGGCGAGCTGCAACTTCCTATTAGTACTATCCTAGCAATCATATGATCAGTCATGTGATCGCTGGGACCAAAAGAGGCAGCAGTGCTCATTGAGCGCAGTATGGGCCCATTAACTTGGTAGATTTTCATCTTAATAATAGTTTTCAGGAGGATTCTGCTGCACCGTGCACATGGCAGAATTTCCCCGGCGGAAAATTCAGATGCTGGACTTTGCTGAAACATAGAGCAGTGTGCTGTCCGGGCATGCTGGGAGTTGTAGATTTGCAACAGCTGGAGGCACACTAGTTGGAAAAAACTGGTATATACATCAGTATGGGTTTATTATTGATGGCCCCTCCACAGACAACACTAATAAGAGACAGAAGCAGACAGCACCATACATTGTGTGGATCAGTGTTTTCCAACCAGGGTGCCTCCAGCTGTTGCAAAACTACAACTCCCAGCATGCCCAGACAGCCGAAGGCTGTCTGGGCTTGCTGGGAGTTGTAGTTGTGCAACAGCTGGAGGCCCCCTGGTTGGGAAACACTGGTGTAGATGCCGTTCTGGGTTACTGCAGATCATCTCCTACTGATGTGAATAGGAAATTAATGTAAATTATCGTTATTAATGTGGCTGCTGCAATATTGGTTGGAGGAGAAGCTCTGATGCTGAATGTGTATCCCATCTGTACACTATAAATACATCCATGAATCACGACCAGCAGATTTTTAATATTTTTAACTGAATTGTTTTATTTTATTTTTTTATTTAATGTATGTGTGTGTATATATATATATATATATATATAATATATATATATTTTTTTTTATTAATAAAAAATAATAATAATCAATTGAATTATTTAACTCCTTCTTGTACTTTGGATCTAATATCCACCAGATTTGTCCACAATTTGCATTGCTCTCTTTGAGCCGCACAGTCTTCTATCACTTTTATACATTCTGAGTATTGATGTTACTGAAATCTGTTACACCCATTCTCTGTATTATATAGATTCAGACATCTAGGACTCAGGAGCTCAGTTTATTACGGGACCAAAGTGCAGCCCTGACGGCCGAACTTCAGCAACTGCAGAACGAGAAGGAAGCTCTGCTGGCCCAGAGAGAAGACCTGAAAACGCAGCTGCAGGTGGGAGACAAATGGGGCCCTCAAGGAGCTGGTGGTAGTGATCCTAGGATCAATAATACAAAGGGTTGGGGGTGGTTCACACTATAAAATACAATGTATACGGAGGTCGCTGTATTGCACGATACCCTTCATGCCAAAAAACAGAGAATTTACATGACTGGATACAGCCCTCTAAGTATATACGCATATACTACTAGATTTGCTACTAAAATTAAAATAAATAAATAACTGATATGGCTTTTTTTTGCTTAAAATATTTATTAAACTATTAATTGAAAGTCACGTCTATTACAGGGTCCTCGCCACAGATGAAATACATACATATGAATTAACAATAAATGATGAGGGTAAAAAGATTATAAAAATCAGTATGACTGCCTGCATAAAAATGTATATATAGTCACTCATCGGATACAGTCTATGAGGTAATCAGATATATAGGTTCAGCATATATAAACATATGAGACAGTTGATGCGCTGCACCACTCGCCACCCGACAGCCGGCAAATAGAGCGAGGTCCCCGCTGCTTTCAGAGGAGATATGCGATCTGGGTAGCAGTACAGTGATGTGAAGAGCCGTTCTTCCTAATGCTTGCAGACGGGCACGGACATGTGTCCGGACCGAAATGTTAGTCTACGGCTCCGGAGAGTACTGCTTGTCGCGATCTGATCTTGCTGCAGGATGGCACGGATGTGTGTTCGGCCATGATGGAAGTGTCTGTAGTTGGTAGCAGTGGTTGGTGGCGGGTGTAGTGGGCAGTGGTGGCGTCCTCGTGCTGAGAATTGTGCGTGTGGTACCTAAGTAGTGAGGTTCCAGCAGTTACGAGCGAAAAAAATAATAATTTGGGTTGGTGAATATATCTGAAAGTTCATATGCAAGTGATCTATCAGTATTGGGGTATACAAAAATTCTAAACGCGTTTTGTGGGGGTCCCCTTCCTCAGTAGCGGTGTATAGACTGCTACTGAGGAAGGGGACCATCCCGAAACGTGTTTAGCATCAGTTAAATAGGACAGTAATAGAATATTCTGCAACAAATCTGCTAGATGTGGATTCATCCTTAGGGCTGTATTAGGCTGTGTTCACACTGCCGTCTAGACCCGTCCCGTTCTTCTCCCATCAAAAATTAAAATGGACTTTATTAAAAATGCATGCTCAGAAATAAAAACGGATTGAAAAAACGGATGCAAACGGATGACATTAAAGGCTCATCCCATTTTCCATAGACTTTAATGTTAAATTTACTGTATCCGTCTTTTCTTCTTCTTTTTTGATGGGAGAAAAAATACGGCATGCACCATCTTTTCTCCCGTAAAAAAACCCTGAAATGAGCACAGACGGGTGCAAATGGATGTGAAAAGATTGTAAAAAAAATATCCCATTGACATCAATGGGATTATTTTACAACTGTTTGTAATCCGTTTATAAGCAGCAACAACGGAACCGAAACGGGGGAAAAAAAATGGGGATAGACGGCCGTGTGAATGCACCCTTAGAGAGCATCCCTATGAACATTTTAGAGGTACTCCGCTGGAAGACATCTTACCCCTTATCCAAAGAATAGGGGATAAGATGTCTGATCTTGGGGGACCCCCGCAATCTCCTCTGCGTCACCTCATTCATCCAGTGCACGGAGTGAACTCCGCTCCGAGCCAGATGACTGGCGACTACAACCGCCACGTCCCCTCCATTCATTTCTATCAGAGGAGGCGTGGCTGCTACACACTAGCCGTCTTGTCCCCTCACATAGAGATAAAATGGAGGGGGCGTGGCATGATATCACGGACACGGAAGCGTCAAGCTTTCGTGTTCCAGGCGCCACCACTGCCAGCCCGGAGATCGCGGGGGGTCCCCAGCGGCAGGACCCTGTGATCAGACATCTTATCATCTATCCTTTGGATAGGGGATACGATTTTTTCAGTGGAGTACCCCTTTCAATGTTTTTGTTATTCCTTTGCACAAACCAAAGTTTCACTCTCTTTTCGGCAGGAGTCCAGCCGCGCCAATGGCCGACTTCTGGAGCAGCTTCAAGAACAGAAGCAGGAGGTTCAGCAGCTGCAGCAGGATCTTGATGAAGCACGAAAGGTACTTGTTGTCCTTTGTATCGATCTTTTCTGGTATCACATCTGGCTGGTGACTCGAGCTCCTGTCCCTTGCAGAGTGCGGATAAGAGGAAAGGTATGCTGGATGAGATGGCCATCGAAATGCAGCAGGAGAAGGCCCGGCACAAAGAAGAGGTGGGAAATATTAAGCTCCAGCATGAGAAGGAGGTACTGGGTATAAGAGCCAAGTATGAGAAGGAGCTGAGGGAGCTTCACGAAGAGAAGAACCGCGGAGAGGAAGAGCTGAGGGTTCAACTGAGAGATGAGAAGGTAATGTCCACTGACTGATCAATCACTCATGGACCTGTATAAAAAAGCCAGGTTTATATGCGCATATATATATATATATATATATATATATATATATATATATATATATACACATACATATACAGTGACCCCTCGACCTACGATGGCCCCGACATACGATAATTTCAACATGCGATGGCCTCTCAGAGGCAGCATCAACATACGATGCTTTTGTATGTTGGGCCGTCGCATAAACGGCTATCCGGCAGCACAGACTGCTTCACTTCTTCAGCTGCCACCGGGGCTCCGGTGCGTCCTCCTCGGGATCCTCTGCATCGTCGGCGCTCTTCATCGTCGTAAATGGCTTCTATTAAAAAATCTTAATCCTTTTTAGTACTCTTTAGCAGCTGTATGCTACAGAGGAAAGGCTTTTCTTTTTGAATTTCTTTTTTTTGTCTTGTCCACAGTGCTCTCTGCTGACACCTCTGTCCATGTCCGGAACTGTCCAGAGCAGGATAGGTTTGCTATGGGGATTTTCTCCTGCTCTGGACAGTTTCTGATACGGGCATCAGGTGTCAGCAGAGAGCACTGTGGACAAGACAAAAAAGAAATTCAAAAAGAAAATAATTTCCTCTGTAGCATAAAGCTGCTAAAAAGTGCTTAACGGATTAAGATTTTTTATTAGAATTTATTTACAAATCTGTCTAACTTTCTGGCACCAGTTCATTAAAAAAAAAAGTTTTCCACTGGAGTACCCCCTTTAAGGGCCCATTCACCCTATGGCCATTCTGTGTGCAGCAGTAATTGGAGTATAAGAAAATACAACCTGTCCGTTCACACAGGTACATAGTCAATAGACAATGCTAGTCATTGGGAGAAAGAACATACATATAAGTGTAATACATACAGTGTCAACAAAAACTAACTGTACATGTAAGAAAAATAAAGCAACAACAGTCAAGTACGCATGCCTCTCAGTGACGCCCATGATATTAGATATTTGGACAGATTTGGCACGGTCATATTAATTGATGAAAAATTGAAGTCATATAAACTTACTACGGAATATATTCCCTTTTCTGTAAGGTAGATCTGAGATCTGCTGACCGGAATCCCATGTCCATTATATGATCGTCCCATGGGTTGTTGGGTGTTGTGTTATGTAGCATTTCTGTATCCCAGAAGTTCCCACTGATACACCTGCATGTATGTGCATCTGTGTGTGTTTTTTGTTTTTTTAACAAAAAAAAATATATATTTTTTTAAATTTAATTAATTTAACACTTAATAAGCAGTTTAAGAATTTACCTGTTATGATCTTGATACATTTTATAATCCTCCCAGTTCACTGCCCCCATCATGATAAACCACCCCCTGCCTCTATTTTTATAATTTTTTTGTTTTCTACCTTGATATTGTTCTGTATTTTCTGCTCAGTCTCAGTCAGATACACAGACTGGGAAAGGGCGTTCCCCAGCAGGCGTGACATCATCTGAAGCCATACAGGGGAGAACTTCCTCCCTCACTCTGCTACACACAGCCCAGAGCAGTCCAGTGTGAGATGAGCTATGATTGGCTAAGGCTGCACCCCCCCCCCCTCCTTTCTTCTCAGCACTCCAGACCGCATTTCCTGATTTTGGACTTCTGTCAGGCCAGCAGGAGTCCAAAGTCTGTGCAAGAGATGGAGGGAAATGTGCTTAAGTAGGGAGACATCTAGTGGCAGCTTTTTTAAGAAAACTTCAATTTTTTTTAAACAAAGTATATTAGAAAGGATTTTTTTATTCACCATAAGGAGTGCAATAGCAAAAATTTGTTTTAATGACACTGACCATTTAACAATTAATTCAACAATTTATTTAAACAATTTATTTAAACAATGTTTTTTTTTTTTTTCCAGGCTCGATGCCGGGAGTTAGAAGGATTGCAGCAGACAACAGAAGAACTCCGCTTACAGATTCAGTCACTGGAAGGAACCAAAGGCTGGTTTGAGCGGCGACTAAAGGAAGCAGAAGTAAGTGTAGGGTTACTCTGTTTTAGGCCGTGTTCACACAATGGAATTTCCGAGCAGAATCCGGCGGCCAAATTCCACTTGGAAATTTCCGTTGCAGCAGAGTCCTATTGTGTCCAATGGGGTACTGCTGCACCGTGCACACGGCACTTATCCTGATTCCGACCTCCGCCAAAAGAATGGACATGTAAATTGTTTCGGTGAAATAGACTCAGAAATAGATTTCCGAGCGGTTCTAGCGCTGGCATTTTTTGCGGGCTCCTGCTCCGTGTTTTCCGCACAGACATTCTGCAAATATTCTGCCGTGTGAACAAAGCCTTACTGTTCTAGTCCTGTGTGTCACAGACTACATACAACCCATTCTCATCAGCCTCTGTTGCGGTGTTTCCCAACCAGGGTGCCTCCAGCTGTTGCAAAACTACTACTCCCAGCATGCCTGGACAGCAGAAGGCTGACATCTAAGGTGTATGGCAGTGGTGTCCAAACGGTGGCCCTCCAGATGTTGCAAAACTACAACTCCCAGCAGGCCCGGACAGCCGATGGCTGTCCGGGCATGCTGGGAATTGTAGTTTTGCAACATCTGGAGGGCCACCGTTTGGACACCACTGGTGTATGGGCCAGAGAAATGAGTCAACATGCTTCATCTTTTTGGTTCAGCTTCCTTGAAGTAAATCTTGTCTATCTGATGCTTTTTAGGAGACAATTGAGAGGAATCAGTTGCAGCATGAAGAGAATTTGGCCAAAGTACGAAAGGAACATTCTGCTGATCTGCAGGTAAGGATGTAACCTTATGTATAAAATGGACACTGTCATTTAAAAAAACAAAAAAACACTTTGGACTTGTAGTAACATGTCAAAAGTTTTGATTGGTCGGAGTCTGAGGGTACAGACCTCGAATGATTGAAGATCGAGCCGGGAAAGTGATGGACTAAGTGTATTCTCTCCCAGCTATGTGTCACGTGACCAAGATGAACTTATAATGTAATTCTATGGGATTGTCTTCTCTCCCCACTCGTTCTAGAGAACACTCAGACCCCGACTCCAAGGAACTTTTGAAATGTCTCTAGAACAAGTCAAAAGTGTTTTAAAGCGACAGGTATGCTTTAAGTTTGGGGTTCTCCACCGTAGACAGTCCCCTTCTGTTGGAGGTGTCTCCAAGGGATAAGCCTAAAGGGGTACTCTGGAGGAAAGAAAAATGTTTTCAAAACAACTGGTGGCAGAAAGTTAAACAGATTTGTAAATTATTTTTATATAAAAATCTGAATCCTTCCAGGACTTATTAGCTGCTGTATGCTCCACAGGAAGTGGTGTTGCTCTTTCTAGTCTGACCACAGTGCTCTCTGCTGACACCTCTGTTCCATGTCAGGAACTCTCCAGAGCAGGAGAGGTTTGCTATATGGGGATTTGCTCCTACTCTGGACAGCTCCTGACATGGACAGAGGCGTCAGCAGAGAGCACTGTGGTCAGAATGGAAAGAACTACACAACTTCCTGTGGAGCATACAGCAGCTGAAAAGTACTGGAAGCGTTAAGATTTTTATTTAGAAGTGATTTACAAATCTGTAGAATTTTCTGCCACCAGTTGATTTGAAAACATAATTTATTTATTTTTTACTCCGGAGTACCCCTTTAACACATATAGAACAGAGTATCCCACTGAAAGAGTAAGTAAGAATATAATATATCATGATGAAATGAATGTGTTATGTAACATCATATGACCCATTACTGCCCGGCGATGGTTAAAGGGGTACTCCGTCGCTAAGACATCTTATCCCCTATCCAAAGAATAGGGGATAAGATGCCTGATCGCGGGGGTCCCACCGCTGGGGACCCCCGTGATCTTCCACGCAGCACACCCCGTTAGCATCAGTCCCTGGAGCATGTTCACTCCGGGTCTGATTACTGGCGATCACGGGGACGGAGCATAGTGACGTCACGGATCCGCCCCCGGGTGACGTCACGCTCCACCCCCTCAATGCAAACCTATGGAAGGGGGCGTGACAGCTGTCACGTCCCTCCAATAGACTTGCATTGAGGGGGCGGAGCGTTTCATCACACGGGGGGCGGAGCCGTGACGTCACTATTCTCCGTCCTCGTGGTCTAGATGGACTCAGCCTGAGGACCTCCAGCGGTTCCAGAAGCCCCTAAAGGTGGGTGCTGCATGGTAGATCCCGGGGGTCCCCAGCTGCAGCACCCCTGCGATCTGACATCTTATCCCCTATCCTTTGGATAGGGGATAAGATGTCTAGGGGCGGAGTACCACTTTAATTGGTGACATGTTCCTTGCAGCTGACTATGTCTTACTTCCCTCAACAGGTTAAGGATCAGGAGCTGGAGACACTGACGGAACAAATAAAGGCTTCAGAGAAAGACAAGGATGGTCTGAATGAAACAATAGAGCGACTAAAACAGGTGAGATCAGGGGTGGTAGAAATCTTTATTCATTCAGGGGGACATTATGTGTATTGAATTTGTGTTTTCATCATCAGGATATTAAGGATGCAGCAGATGGACAGAGAATCCTGGAGAAGAAGGGCAGTTCAGCAGTGAGTATATGTCCTTATTACTGAGGGGTCGCCTCTTTGATCCATGGCGGAGAGCTACATAGCAGCAGTTCTTGCGCCAACGCATCTGGTCGATGAATGGTCGTCAGCAGTAACTTCCTCAGTGATAGCGCTGCCTCTTATAGTTTGGGGGTGATGATCAAAGTTCCGGCTTTATACATCTTATCCGCTATCCAAGTATAGGGCAGTGGTCTTCAACCTGCGGACCTCCAGATGCTGCAAAACTACAACTCCCAGCATGCCCGGACAGCCAACGGCTGTCCGGGCATGCTGGGAGTTGTAGTTTTGCAACATCTGGAGGTCCGCAGGTTGAAGACCACTGGTATAGGGGATAAGATGTATGTATCGTGGGACCCCCCGCGATCTCTGTGCAGCACCCGGCATTCTGTGCTGGGCGCTGCGTCCGAGACGTGACGTCACGGCCACACCACTCCATTCATAACTGTGGTAGGGGGCGTGATGGCCGTCACGCTCCCTCCCATAGACATGAATGGAGGGGTGTGGCGTCACTAGGGGGCATGGCCATGACATCACGTCTCCAACGCAGCGCCCGGCACCAAGATCGCGGGGGTCCCCAGCAGCAGGATCCCTGCGATCATACATCTTATCCCCATCTTATCCCCTGTCCCACCAGGAGAGAATCGACAGTTGAAGAGGTCGATAATAAAACTGGGCGAATGGCATGGCCTCCATGGCCGCCACCATCCGACCCAGAGCTTCCATGCAAAAGCGAATGGAAACTGGTGCAGGGTGCCAAAGTAATCGGACTCCTGACAAGAGAGTCAGCCGATTGTCCGGTGGGAGTCTAAAGCAGCAGAGGCCGTGTCGAACTGGAGCCCATGGAAAACTAGAGACTGGGTAGGAGAGAGGTTGGACTTGTCTTGATTGACCATCCAACCGAAGCGAGACAAGGCCTGGAGGTTGAGACCAAGACTCTCCAGATTCTGAGCTCTGTTCAGGAGGTCATCCAAGTAAGGAATCACTGAGACACCTTTTGTCCATAAAAGGGCTATCACAGGCGCCAGGACCTTGGTAAGGACCCGCGGAGCAGTGGCCAGACCAAAGGGGAGAGCCACAAATTGAAAAATGGCCTTCCGGAACTGCAAGCGGAGGTACCGCTGATGACCGGGAAATATTGGAATGTGGAGATAGGCATCCCTGATGTCCACCAAGGAAAGAAACTCCCCTTGATCCATGAACACCACCACCGAACAGAGAGTCTCCATTTGGAAATGGAGGAGTAGAAGATGCTGGTTGAGATGCTCGAGATCCAAGGTTGGGCGAACAGAAACGCCTTTCTTGGGGACCACGAAGAGGTTGGAGTAAAAACCTCAAAACATTCCCCGGAAGGAACTGGGACAATTATTCCCTGGATGAAAAGGGACCGGAATGCGCCCCGAACTGCCTTAGTACCAAAAGTCCGAAAGGACCAGAAGGAGGAGGACTTCAGTTGGGAAGTAGTGCTGCGAGACTTATTCTGAGGTAATAAGGAACTCTTTCCGCCCGTCGCCTCTGAGATTATCTCAACTAGGTGCTTACCAAAAAGCCGAGAACCAGTAAAAGGAAGTTCAGTCAGAGATTTCTTGTAGGCGGCATCTGCATCCCAGGCTTTAAGCCACATGGAGCAACGGAGAGCTACCAGGTTGCCTGTGGCAAAGGCAGCACAGCGGCCCGACTGCATGGAAGCAGAACACAGAAAATCTCCAGCTTTGGAGCATGGGTCCCTCTGAAGGGCCGGTGTAGGGAGGACCTCTCCAAGGCAGTCACCAGAGAACGGGAGACCTGAGGATACCCGGACTGGAGGGATGGCCGAACCCACGGGGGTCTGGGGGGACAGTGGTGCAGGCAGAACAAATGGGTTCAGTAGAACCAGGTATTTTAGCGTGATAGACCTTACAGGTGTAATAAGCAACTTCCCATCTAACTGTGTAGAGGGAAGAACAGGACTGGGCTCAGACATAGAAAAAAGCAACAGATCCACCCAAGTCCGTGCCCCAACAGGGCAGCTGCAGTGAGGAGAACCCGAGTGCAGCTGATTGGGAGAGAGGGGCTGACAATTGTCCGACCAGTGGAAGAAATGCGCCGAGATAAATCAAGGGTGCCACTGATTTGCCCTGAAAATCCCCCTGCGCACGCACAGCACTGAGCTGTGACAAATCGCGCGCTCTGAAGAATCCCCGCCGGC
The DNA here is from genome assembly GCF_029499605.1 of Hyla sarda. Lineage (NCBI taxonomy): Eukaryota > Metazoa > Chordata > Amphibia > Anura > Hylidae > Hyla > Hyla sarda. Next base: position 12,835,605 of record NC_079197.1, on the reverse strand, counting down.
CACAGGTAGGCGGAGCTAAGTCCATACAGGGCCCGCGGTGAAACTACATGCGAACGAAAATGCGAACACACTGCCGATAGTCTCTGCTCCAAGCCCTGAACGCACATGCGACCGAATATGCGAATGACAGGGGAAGGGAGCGGGCGCCACTATCATCCGGATGCTGACTGACTCCCAGACTGCTCCTTATTTCCCCTTACTCGCAGCCTGCCATGTATGTCTTCTCACTCACAGACTGCTGCTTATTCCTTTCTTTAAGACTGCAATGTATGCCCCCACTCACAGACTGGTTCTTATTCGCCCTTTCACAGACTTCTTCCTATTTCCCCTCTCACAGACTGCTCCTTATTTCCCCTCTCATGTACTGCTCCTTATCCCCCCTCTCACAGACTGCTCCTTATCCCCCCTCTCACAGACTGCTCCTTATCCCCCCTCTCACAGACTGCTCCTTATCCCCCCTCTCACAGACTGCTCCTTATCCCCCCTCTCACAGACTGCTCCTTATCCCCCCTCTCACAGACTGCTCCTTATCCCCCCTCTCACAGACTGCTCCTTATCCCCCCTCTCACAGACTGCTCCTTATCCCCCCTCTCACAGACTGCTCCTTATCCCCCCTCTCACAGATTGCTCCTTATCCCCCCTCTCACAGACTGCTCCTTATCCCCCCTCTCACAGACTGCTCCTTATCCCCCCCCCTCACAGACTGCTCCTTATCCCCCCTCTCACAGACTGCTCCTTATCCCCCCCTCTCACAGACTGCTCCTTATCCCCCTCTCACAGACTGCTCCTTATCCCCCCCTCTCACAGACTGCTCCTTATCCCCCCTCTCACAGACTGCTCCTTATCCCCCCCTCTCACACACTGCTCCTTATCCCCCCCTCTCACACACTGCTCCTTATCCCCCCCTCACACACACTGCTCCTTATCCCCCCTCACAGACTTCCCCTTATCCCCCCCTCTCTCAGACTGCCCCTTATCCCCCCTCTCACAGACTGCTCCTTATCCCCCCCTCTCACAGACTGCTCCTTATCCCCCCCTCTCACAGACTGCTCCTTATCCCCCCTCTCACAGACTGCTCCTTATCCCCCCTCTCACAGACTGCTCCTTATCCCCCCCTCTCACAGACTGCTCCTTATCCCCCCTCTCACACACTGCTCCTTATCCCCCCCTCACAGACTTCCCCTTATCCCCCCTCTCTCATTCTGCTCCTTATCCCCCCTCTCACAGACTGCTCCTTATCCCCCCTCTCACAGACTGCTCCTTATCCCCCCTCTCACAGACTGCTCCTTATCCCCCCTCTCACAGACTGCTCCTTATCTCCCCTCTCACAGACTGCTCCTTATCCCCCCCCCTCACAGACTGCCCCTTATCCCCCTCTCACATACTGCTCCTTATTTCCCCTCTTTTACAGACTGTATGTATGTGAGAAGGGGCATATATATATATATATATATATATATGTATGCCCCTCCTCTCACAGACTGCTACACTTGTAGAATGCCTTTTACACCTCTTCTCTCTCTGACTGTTTTCTCCCTTTCATATTCCCTTTCTCCTGACTTTGATCCGTAGCAGGAAGCTGCACATCGATAATTCAGCTTTCTGTTTCCTCCCAGCAATGGTCATGTAGATGAATGCAGGGAAGAGAAGTGAGGACTGTAGACAGCGTTCTCTATGATTGGGCAGAGAGCGGCCTCATTGCTCTGCCTGATCATTCAGGAAACTTTACCGGAGTTTTTAAGGGAACATTGGATATGTGATGAGACGGCCCCATTAGTGACTGTACATATAAGTATAGTATAATTCTGAAGAGTGTTCCCTTGGTAGACTTAGCTCTTTTATTTAGGTCACAGAGATTTGAGGTCATGTCCTGCGGGGTTTACAGGTAGGGTTTATTATTAACAGCCAATGAGCAGAGCTGGGATAGGATGAATATATATTATAAACCGTGACATGGGAATTAATTATATATATATATATATATATATATATACCGTATTTTTCGCCGTATAAGACGCACTTTTTCTTCCCCAAAACTGGGGGGGGAATAGTCGGGGCGTCTTAAACGGCGAATACACCCCTATCGCGGCTGTCTCTGCGGCCATCAACGGCCGGGACCCGCGGCTAATACAGGACATCACCGATCGCGGTGATGCCCTGTATTAACCCTTCAGACGCAGCGATCAAAGCTGACCGCCGCGTCTGAAGGGAAAGTGACACTAACTCGGCTGTTCAGTCTGGCTGTTTTGGACCGCCGCGGTGAAATTTCACCGCGGCGGTCCCGAACAGCCCGACTAAATAGCCGGGTTAGTGCTTACAGGACACCGGGAGGGACCTTACCTGCCTCCTCGGTGGCTTCTCCGTTCAGGGATCCCCTGTATGGCCGGCGCTCTCCTTCCTTGTCATCACGTCATCGCGTACGTGCGTCGGCGTGCGTAACGACGTGATGGCGGCGACGGAGAGCGAGGATACCCGGCCGGCAGCAGAGACGTTCCGGAGCGACGGGGACAGCGATGGAGCGACATCCAGGGCAGCGGTGACGGGTCCGGAGCGGCGGGGACACGTGAGTATTACCTCCTATGCAGTGGTCTTCAATCTGCAGACCTCCAGATGTTGCAAAACTACAACTCCCAGCATGCCCGGACAGCCAACGGCTGTCCCGGCATGCTGGGAGTTGTAGTTTTGCAACATCTGGAGGTCCGCAGGTTGAAGACCACTATTGGGTTCAAAATCTAATTTTTTTAAGATTTTGCACCTATAAATTGGGTGCGTCTTATACGCCGGTGCGTCCTATAGGGCGAAAAATACGGTATACAGTATATATATATATATATATATATATATATACATATATATATATATATATATATATATATATATATATATATATATATCCCTCATATTGTGTATTTTACAGCATTTATTACACGGTTTGCACTAAATACATTACAATATTGATGTCTATCATTAGACTATATTTGTATTTTTGATCTTATATATGTATATTTTCCTTTCCTCACAGCTAAAGGACCTGAAAAGACAGCTGCACCTGGAGAGGAAGAGGGCGGATAAACTGCAGGAACGTCTACAAGAGATCCTGACAAATAGTAAAACCCGGACAGGTTAGTGTGTGCTTCACTCCACTGTGGGGTCATCTGGTTTTTGATAGTCGACTGTATCACCTCTGACCCAGGGTGTACACAGAAATCCTAGCGTGTCAGCAAAACTCAGAATAGTCCCTTTCCTCCACTGAGCACTCAGATACATAGGTTATTTTCTTTTATTAATGTTAAAGGGGTATTCCATGAAAAAAACATTTCTTCATATAAACTGGCTCAAGAAAATTGAACAAATTTGTAAATTACTTCTATTAAAAAAAATATTAATCCTTCCAGTACTTATCAGTTGCTGAAGTTGAGTTGTTATTTTCTGTCTGACAACAGTCCTCTCTGCTGACACCTCTGTCTGTCTCAGGAACTTTCCAGAGCAGAAGAGGTTTGCTATGGGGATTTGCTGCTACTCTGGACAGTTCCTGAGACAGACAGAGAGGTGTCAGCAGAGAGCACTGTGGTCAGACAGAAAAGAACAAGTCAACTTCAGCAGCTGATAAGTACAGGTACGATTAAGATTTTGATAAAAGTAATTTACAAATCTAATAGAGTTCTCAGTCCTCAAATACCTCAGCCAAAAAGGTTGTACAATGGATGTTTGGAAAGATGAATACATTTTATTATAAATAACTTTTACACATAAAATTTCTCCCAGGGCCTGTGTGATATAACATAAAATAACATAAAAATCTACTTGATAATAAATGGACAATCTATGAAAAGGGAAACCTGTAAGATACAAGAAAAATGTCCAGTGTGTATGGAAGGACACTTCTGAATATATATATAACTGCAATAGTGATTGGTCGCAATTCACATTCCATAGCTTCGTATTCAATAATGCGGTATCTGAATAACTGATGGTAATATGTACCGCTCACCGCTCCTCGAATAATCGCCGTCCACCACTCTGTAAAGGCTCCGCCGATGTATGTAAAAGTTGCCGGTATAGAGTAAATAATATTGAGACTCTGCCGGAACAGTATACAGTGGTCCCTCAACATACGATGGTAATCCGTTCCAAATGAACCATCGTTAGTTGAAACCATCGTATGTTGAGGGATCCGTGCAATGTAAAGAATAGGACGATATACTCATCTGTCCCTGCCGCTCCGGACCGTCACCGCTGCCCTGGATGTCGCCCTCCATCGCTGTCGCCGCCGCTCCGGACCATCTCTGCTGCCTGGGATCGTCGCTCTTTATCACTGTCATCATGTCGATGTGCACGCCGCGAGAGCGACGGCGATGCAGGGGATCCTGAAGAGAACGGCCCGGAGCGCCGGGAACAGGTGAGTGACCATCACCGGAGCACACGGGGCACCTTAAACTGCTATCCGGTGGCAGTGAAGCAGTCTGCGCTGCCAAATAACCGTTTATGCGATGGCCCCGACATACAAAAGCATCGTATGTTGAAATTCCATCGTAGGTTGGGGGGTCACTGTACAGCTAAGGAGCTCCAGACCGGGAGCGTGTAGATGGTTAGTGAAAGCGGCGTCTGACGTCACTCAATCAGCTGTTTCTGCTGCGGCCGGCAGAGCTCCAGTGATTTTGAAGCGCTGGAGACACACAGTGGTATGTGGTGGTATATGAAATAGTACCTGGCAGGGTACACAGATGGAGGCACACACGGTGGTATGTGGTGGTAGATGAAATAGTACCTGGCAGGGTACACAGATGGAGGCACACACAGTGGTATGTGGTGGTATATGAAATAGTACCTGGCAGGGTACACGGATGGAGGCACACACGGTGGTATGCGGTGGTATATGAAATAGTACCTGGCAGAATACACAGATGGAGGCACACACAGTGGTATGTGGTGGTATATGAAATAGTACCTGGCAGGGTACACAGATGGAGGCACACACGGTGGTATGCGGTGGTATATGAAATAGTACCTGGCAGAATACACAGATGGAGGCACACACAGTGATATGTGGTGGTATATGAAATAGTACCTGGAAGGGTACACAGAGGGAGGCACACACGGTGGTATGTGGTGGTATATGAAATAGTACCTGGCAGGGTACACAGAGGGAGGCACACACAGTGGTATGTGGTGGTATATGAAATAGTACCTGGCAGGGTACACAGATGGAGGCACACACAGTGATATGTGGTGGTATATGAAATAGTACCTGGCAGGGTACACAGATGGAGGCACACACGGTGGTATGTGGTGGTAGATGAAATAGTACCTGGCAGGGTACACAGATGGAGGCACACACAGTGGTATGTGGTGGTATATGAAATAGTACCTGGCAGGGTACACAGAGGGAGGCACACACAGTGGTATGTGGTGGTATATGAAATAGTACATGGCAGGGTACACAGAGGGAGGCACACACAGTGATATGTGGTGGTATATGAAATAGTACCTGGCAGGGTACACAGATGGAGGCACACACGGTGGTATGCGGTGGTATATGAAATAGTACCTGGCAGGGTACACAGAGGGAGGCACACACAGTGGTATGTGGTGGTATATGAAATAGTACCTGGCAGGGTACACAGAGGGAGGCACACACAGTGGTATGTGGTGGTATATGAAATAGTACCTGGCAGGGTACACAGATGGAGGCACACACAGTGATATGTGGTGGTATATGAAATAGTACCTGGCAGGGTACACAGATGGAGGCACACACAGTGGTATGTGGTGGTATATGAAATAGTACCTGGCAGGGTACACAGATGGAGGCACACACGGTGGTATGCGGTGGTATATGAAATAGTACCTGGCAGAATACACAGATGGAGGCACACACAGTGGTATGTGGTGGTATATGAAATAGTACATGGCAGGATACACAGAGGGAGGCACACACAGTGGTATGTGGTGGTATATGAAATAGTACCTGGCAGGGTACACAGAGGGAGGCACACACAGTGGTATGTGGTGGTATATGAAATAGTACCTGGCAGGGTACACAGTTTGAGGCACACACGGTGGTATGCGGTGGTATATGAAATAGTACCAGGCAGGGTACACAGATGGAGGCACACACAGTGGTATGTGGTGGTATATGAAATAGTACCTGGCAGGGTACACAGATGGAGGCACACACGGTGGTATGTGGTGGTATATGAAATTGTACCTGGCAGGGTACACAGATGGATACAGCTGGAACAGTGTGGCGGCAGGAGCGGCAGAATTTTCTATCTAATAGCGGTCAGCTAGTAATCCAGGTAAAGTTCCTAAATAAAAAGTCCTTCCTTAGCACCTTGTTCAGACAGGGTAGGTAGGCAAAACGCGTTTCGGGTCATGGACAAGTGTCTAGCCCCTTCCTCAGTGGCTTTAGAATCAAGAACAAGTGTGCTCTCACTTGTCCATGCCCCGAAACGCGTTTGGCCTACCTACCCTGTCTGAACAAGGTGCTAAGGAAGGACTTTTTATTTAGGAACTTTACCTGGATTACTAGCTGACCGCTATTAGATTGAAAATTCTGCCGCTCCTGCCGCCACACTGTTCCAGCTGTATCCATCTGTGTACCCTGCCAGGTACTCTTTCATATACCACCGCATATCACTGTGTGTGCCTCCATCTGTTCACCCTGCCAGGTACTATTTCATATACCACCGCATATCACTGTGGTGGACGGCGATTATTCCAGATACCGCATTATTGAATACGAAGCTATTGAATGTGAATTGCGATCAATCACTATTGCAGTTATATATATATTCAGAAGTGTCCTTCCATACACACTGGACATTTTTCTTGTATCTTACAGGTTTCTCTTTTTTTAGATTGTCCATTTATTATCAAGTAGATTTTTATGTTATATTATGTTATATCACCCGAGTCCTGTGAGAAATTTTATGTGTAAAAGTTATTTATAATAAAATGTATTCCTCTTTCCAAACATCCATTGTACAACCTTTTTGGCAGAGGTATTTGAGGACTGGGAACTCAATTATTTTACATTCCATTGTCATTTCACCTGAGGGTACAGGTGCACCCAGTTAACCTTGTACAATTTTTGTTGTGAGCTTTGAGCTGTTTTGATATTTTGTTCATCTTTCTGGAGCCAGTTGATAAGAAGAAAAATGTTTTTTCATGGAATACCCCTTTAATATTCACCATTTCTTAATAAATCTTCATACATTGGCCTCTGGATCTTCTGCTTCCCACAGTCATAGAGTTACATGATAAAGCTCTGGCCACCACTAGGTGGCGCTCACTGCGTAGATTGGAAGATTTGAGTAACTGTGTGAAAACCTCTATGCCGGTGTTTCCCAACCAGGGTGCCTCCATCTGTTGCAAAACTACAACTCCCAGAATTCCCGGACAGACTTTTTTATTAAGATTGGAAAGTCAAGGAGAGGAAAAAACATGCACTGGCTCCATTTTGCAACATGGTTATTGACAGTGCGGTGTAAACAGATCAGAAGTGTAAGAACGTGTCTCACTTATTACAACTGCACTGCCAATAAACTCCAGGGCTGTGGAGTCGGTAGATAAATGTTCCGACTCCGGAGTTTTCTGTACTTCCGACTCCGACTCCGACTCCTCTGTATTAATATGCGAATGTATTTTATACATTCCTTGAAGGAAAGAAAGGTAACATACCTGTCATTACCACAGGACTACTGGCTGGGAAGCCAACAGTCTACTGTATTGAACAGTTTGTGTGCTGATCTGCTGCTGAAGATAGGGCAGTGGGAGGATCAAGGAAGGGGCATTTATTATAAAACATGATTTCCCTAGTAGAATCCCATAGTCATGTTTAAAGTTTAAAGGGGTACTCCGCCCCTAGACATCTTATCCCCGGGGTCCCGCTGCGGCACCGCGCTTTCATTACTACACAGAGCGAGTTCGGGGGACAGATACAGAGCGATACAGTGGACGGAGCAGCGTAATGTCATAGCTCCGCCCCACGTGACATCACGGCACGCCCTCTTAATGCAAGTCTATGGCAGGGGGCGTGAAGACCGCCACGCCCCCTCCCATAGACTTGTATTGAGGGGGCTGGCCGTGACATCACGAGGGGCAGAGCCATGACGTAACGGTGCTCCAACCCCTGTATCGCCCGTCATTACACACAGAGCGAACTCGCTCTGTGCAGTAATAATAGCGCGGTGCCGCAGCGGCAATCCCGGGGGTCCCCAGCAGCGGGACCCCGGCGATCTGACATCTTATCCCCTATCCTTTGGATAGGGAATAAGATGTCTAGGTGCGGAGTACCCCTTTAAGCTAACAATCGAGCTTACAAGTTTTTATAGCCTTAGCTGAATGGCAGAAGTTTTTCCAATGGTTTACAGCTTCAGTGATGAACTATTGACCCTCCATTCCCTTCACTTATACAAGTGTCTCTAGTCCTGCAAAAAACATATTTCCTTAATCCCTTATCAGTGAGAGGCTAGGTTACCCATGGGTTCCCTGTAACAGCAGAACATAACACTATGGAAAGTATAAGTATTGCTGCTCCTAATTGTGCGTTGCGTGCCATATAGTGAAGCACATGAAAAGCTTCTTCACAGTCACTTAACGTGTTCGTTTTGCGGTTACGTGAAGCACTGCATGCATTGGTCTTTATTCTTATAGTAGAGAATTCATTAATTATAACTTTTTGTGAATTGGGACATTTAAACTTGCTTTTTTTTTATTCCAATGTAAATTTAGTAGGAGTCTGAGTCGGAGTCTGTACATTGTTTGCCGACTCCGATTCCAGGTACCCAAAATTTCGTCCGACTCCTCGACTCCGACTCCACAGCCCTGATAAACTCATCCCGAAACCAATACGGTTGTTTGTTTTTTCCCCTTTAAAAGGACACTACGCCCCTAGACATCTTATTCCTATCCAAAGTATAAGGGATAAGATGTCTGATCGCTGGGGTACTGCCTCCACGCCCCCTCCCATAGACATGAATAGAGGGGATGTGATGTCACGACCCCCGCCGCGGGAACCCAGCGTTCCAATACGAGCAGACACACTGCAATGTGCGATTTGCCTCACACATGCGCAGTATACTCGCACATCGCGGCAGCTCTCGGCCTAGCTCAAAGAGCAGGGGGAGTGGCCGCGATGTGTGTGAGTACACCGCGCATGCGCAGCGACTCGCTCATCGCTTCAGTGTGTCTGCATGTAGGGGCGTATTGCCGCTCCGAGCAGGCACCTGTAAAGGCAGCACACAGCGGTCCTTTAGCGGCAGATCCACAGCGTAATACACGTTGGGAATCCACTCATGTGAACGTACCCTAAGGCTACATACAGACACAACTTTTGTTTGGCATGGAAAAATAAATCTCAATGCTTCTTTGTTTTTTAGCCTTATAGCTTTATGGTTATCATTTATTATTATTTATTATTTTTATTTCATAAGTTATTTTTATTGTAAATATAATTTTTTTGTTTTATTTTAATTATAATTTATTTATTTTTATTATTATTATTATTATTAATTTTATGAATATTATTTTATCATATATTTTGTCATCTGGAGTTACCCAGTGTTTTATTGCTCTACCTGTATACTACAGAATGTCTGTCTGTCGTCAGGATCACTATACCGTAGGGGAAAAATAATTTTTGTATGAATATAATGATCATTTCTTACAATAAGGCCCTGTTGAGCCGATTATTAGTCCAGTTCCCATGTCCACCTCATACCCAGCCACGTATTATAACTATTTTATTATTAGTAGTATTTTTTTTTATTATTATTGTTTTATTATTTTTATATTTTTTTATTAGTTTTTTTTTTTTTACTATTTAGTTAGATTTTTATTATTTACTATTTAGTTTGATTTTTATTATTTATTTTATTTTAATTATCATTCATTTTTATTTTATTTTAATATTATTGTTGTTGTTGTTATTATTTATTTTACTATACCGTAATTAATAATATATTTCGGCATCTGGAGTAGCCAAGTGTTTTATTGCTCCCCCTGTATATTAGATAATGACTGTATTCAGGATCACTATACCATAGGGTAAAATCATTTCTGAATAAATACAATGATAATGTCTTCCAATAAGGCCGCGCTGAGCCGTTTTTTAGTCCAGTTCCCATATCCCAGGCCTCCGCTGTGCCGGTCCGTCTAATACCCAGTCACATACTATGACCAAAAACCTTATTAGCTGCACCAGATACAATTATAAGAGGACGCTGATGAATGGCTGGCGCTCTCCATGAAGCCAATCACCAGTGCAAAATCCAATCATTTTCCGCACGGATATGAACGGCTTCCCTGGGAATATCGTAAGCGTCAGTCCTTACGTGGATAAACGGGGAGAAACAGATTGCGCGGTTCGATGAACCCGAATCCTTTGGAAAACAGCAAACGCAGTAAAGTGGCTGCTTATAAACTCACATAAAAAACCAATTACCCTAATGGCTGCGTTTACATCATTTCCATTAGTTTACAAATGGACAAAATGCAGGATTAATATGGCTGGAAAAGAAAAGAAAATCACGGCGGCTTTTTAATTCATTTTTTGATGGGAAATTAAACCAGTAGATGTAAGTGTGAGTCAGGTGTTACTACCTGCGCTGGAGACAATAGGGTTAACCCTTCTGTACAGATAAGTAATGCAATGGAGTCAATCTATTAGCTCTTAAGATGATCTAAAGTATTGTTTTCCTAACAATGTGCCTCCAGCTGTTGCAACACTTCAACACAGTCTTCTGTGTCTCCCAATGTTACAAGCAAGAAATAAGTATTCGCTCTATATACGTCACTAACCTATCTATGAGCTTGGCTTCACAGCATTGACATAAACCAGTATACACCAACCTGTGGCCACTGGCAATATAAAGTCAAATCATAGTGGATGAAAGGGGTCTAGATGTATAATGGAGGAGAGGGGTCTAGATGTATAATGGAGGAGAGGGGTCTGGATGTATAGTGGAGGAGAGGGGTCTAGATGTATAATGGAGGAGAGGGGTCTAGATGTATAATGGAGGAGAGGGGTCTGGATGTATAGTGGAGGAGAGGGGTCTAGATGTATAGTGGAGGAGAGGGGTCTAGATGTATAATGGAGGAGAGGGGTCTAGATGTATAATGGAGGAGAGGGGTCTGGATGTATAATGGAGGAGAGGGGTCTGAATGTATAGTGGAGGAGAGGGGTCTAGATGTATAATGGAGGAGAGGGGTCTGGATGTATAATGGAGGAGAGGGGTCTGGATGTATAGCGGAGGAGAGGGGTCTAGATGTATAGCGGAGGAGAGGGGTCTAGATGTATAGTGGAGGAGAGGGGTCTAGATGTATAGTGGAGGAGAGGGGTCTAGATGTATAGTTGAGGAGAGGGGTCTGGATGTATAGTGGAGGAGAGGGGTCTAGATGTATAGTGGAGGAGAGGGGTCTAGCTGTATAATGGAGGAGAGGGGTCTAGATGTATAATGGAGGAGAGGGGTCTGAATGTATAGTGGAGGAGAGGGGTCTAGATGTATAGCGGAGGAGAGGGTTCTAGATGTATAATGGAGGAGAGGGGTCTAGATGTATAGCGGAGGAGAGGGGTCTAGATGTATAGCGGAGGAGAGGGGTCTAGATGTATAGCGGAGGAGAGGGGTCTAGATGTATAGCGGAGGAGAGGGGTCTAGATGTATAGCGGAGGAGAGGGGTCTAGATGTATAGCGGAGGAGAGGGGTCTAGATGTATAGCGGAGGAGAGGGGTCTAGATGTATAGCGGAGGAGAGGGGTCTAGATGTATAGCGGAGGAGAGGGGTCTAGATGTATAATGGAGGAGAGGGGTCTAGATGTATAATGGAGGAGAGGGGTCTAGATGTATAATGGAGGAGAGGGGTCTAGATGTATAATGGAGGAGAGGGGTCTAGATGTATAATGGAGGAGAGGGGTCTAGATGTATAATGGAGGGGAGGGGTCTAGATGTATAGCGGAGGAGAGGGGTCTAGATGTATAGCGGAGGAGAGGGGTCTAGATGTATAATGGAGGAGAGGGGTCTAGATGTATAATGGAGGAGAGGGGTCTAGATGTATAGCGGAGGAGAGGGGTCTAGATGTATAATGGAGGAGAGGGGTCTAGATGTATAATGGAGGAGAGGGGTCTAGATGTATAGCGGAGGAGAGGGGTCTAGATGTATAATGGAGGAGAGGGGTCTAGATGTATGGTGGAGGAGAGGGGTCTAGATGTATAGTGGAGGAGAGGGGTCTAGATGTATAGTGGAGGAGAGGGGTCTAGATGTATAGTGGAGGAGAGGGGTCTAGCTGTATAATGGAGGAGAGGGGTCTAGATGTATAATGGAGGATAGGGGTCTGGATGTATAATGGAGGAGAGGGGTCTGGATGTATAGTGGAGGAGAGGGGTCTAGATGTATAGCGGAGGAGAGGTCTAGATGTATAATGGAGGAGAGGGGTCTGGATGTATAATGTAGGAGAGGGATCTAGATGTATAGTGGAGGAGAGGGGTCTAGATGTATAGCGGAGGAGAGGGGTCTAGATGTATAGCGGAGGAGAGGGGTCTAGATGTATAATGGAGGAGAGGGGTCTAGATGTATAGTGGAGGAGAGGGGTCTGGATGTATAATGGAGGAGAGGGGTCTAGATGTATAGCGGAGGAGAGGGGTCTAGATGTATAGTGGATGAAAGGGGTCTAGATGTATAGTGGATGAAAGGGGTCTAGATGTATAATGGAGGAGAGGGGTCTAGATGTATAGTGGAGGAGAGGGGTCTAGATGTATAGTGGAGGAGAGGGGTCTGGATGTATAATGGAGGAGAGGGGTCTGGATGTATAATGGAGGAGAGGGGTCTGGATGTATAGCGGAGCAGAGGGGTCTAGATGTATAGAGGAGGAGAGGGGTCTAGATGTATAGCGGAGGAGAGGGGTCTAGATGTATAGTGGATGAAAGGGGTCTAGATGTATAGTGGATGAAAGGGGTCTAGATGTATAATGGAGGAGAGGGGTCTAGATGTATAGTGGAGGAGAGGGGTCTAGATGTATAGTGGAGGAGAGGGGTCTGGATGTATAATGGAGGAGAGGGGTCTGGATGTATAATGGAGGAGAGGGGTCTGGATGTATAGCGGAGGAGAGGGGTCTAGATGTATAGAGGAGGAGAGGGGTCTAGATGTATAGAGGAGGAGAGGGGTCTAGATGTATAGCGGAGGAGAGGGGTCTAGATGTATAATGGAGGAGAGGGGTCTAGATGTATAGCCGAGGAGAGGGGTCTAGATGTATAGCGGATGAAAGGGGTCTAGATGTATAGTGGAGGAGAGGGGTTTAGATGTATAATGGAGGAGAGGGGTCTAGATGTATAGTGGAGGAGAGGGGTCTAGATGTATAGTGGAGGAGAGGGGTCTAGATGTATAGTGGAGGAGAGGGGTCTAGATGTATAATGGAGGAGAGGGGTCTAGATGTATAGTGGAGGAGAGGGGTCTAGATGTATAGTGGAGGAGAGGGGTCTGGATGTATAGTGGAGGAGAGGGGTCTAGATGTATAATGGAGGAGAGGGGTCTAGATGTATAGTGGAGGAGAGGGGTCTAGATGTATAATGGATGAAAGGGGTCTAGATGTATAATGGAGGAGAGGGGTCTAGATGTATAGCGGAGGAGAGGGGTCTAGATGTATAGTGGAGGAGAGGGGTCTAGATGTATAATGGAGGAGAGGGGTCTAGATGTTTAGCGGAGGAGAGGGGTCTAGATGTATAATGGAGGAGAGGGGTCTAGATGTATAGTGGAGGAGAGGGGTCTAGATGTATAATGGAGGAGAGGGGTCTGGATGTATAGTGGAGGAGAGGGGTCTAGATGTATAGCGGAGGAGAGGGGTCTAGATGTATAGCGGAGGAGAGGGGTCTGGATGTATAGCGGAGGAGAGGGGTCTGGATGTGTAGAGGAGGAGAGGGGTCTGGATGTGTAGAGGAGGAGAGGGGTCTGGATGTATAGCGGAGGAGAGGGGTCTAGATGTATAGTGGAGGAGAGGGGTCTAGATGTATAGTGGAGGAGAGGGGTCTAGATGTATAATGGAGGAGAGGGGTCTAGATGTATAATGGAGGAGAGGGGTCTAGATGTATAGTGGAGGAGAGGGGTCTAGATGTATAGTGGAGGAGAGGGGTCTGGATGTATAGTGGAGGAGAGGGGTCTAGATGTATAATGGAGGAGAGGGGTCTAGATGTATAGTGGAGGAGAGGGGTCTAGATGTATAATGGATGAAAGGGGTCTAGATGTATAATGGAGGAGAGGGGTCTAGATGTATAGCGGAGGAGAGGGGTCTAGATGTATAGTGGAGGAGAGGGGTCTAGATGTATAATGGAGGAGAGGGGTCTAGATGTTTAGCGGAGGAGAGGGGTCTAGATGTATAATGGAGGAGAGGGGTCTAGATGTATAGTGGAGGAGAGGGGTCTAGATGTATAATGGAGGAGAGGGGTCTGGATGTATAGTGGAGGAGAGGGGTCTAGATGTATAGCGGAGGAGAGGGGTCTGGATGTATAGCGGAGGAGAGGGGTCTGGATGTGTAGAGGAGGAGAGGGGTCTGGATGTGTAGAGGAGGAGAGGGGTCTGGATGTATAGCGGAGGAGAGGGGTCTAGATGTATAGTGGAGGAGAGGGGTCTAGATGTATAATGGAGGAGAGGGGTCTAGATGTATAGTGGAGGAGAGGGGTCTAGATGTATAATGGAGGAGAGGGGTCTAGATGTATAGCGGAGGAGTGGGGTCTAGATGTATAGCGGAGGAGAGGGGTCTAGATGTATAGCGGAGGAGTGGGGTCTAGATGTATAATGGAGAAGAGGGGTCTAGATGTATAGCGGAGGAGAGGGGTCTAGATGTATAATGGAAGAGAGGGGTCTGGATGTATAGCGGAGGAGAGGGGTCTAGATGTATAATGGAGGAGAGGGGTCTAGATGTATAATAGAGGAGAGGGGTCTAGATGTATAGTGGAGGAGAGGGGTCTAGATGTATAGTGGAGGAGAGGGGTCTAGATGTATAATGGAGGAGAGGGGTCTAGATGTATAGCGGCGAGAGGGGTCTGGATGTATAATGGAGGAGAGGGGTCTGGATGTATAGCGGAGGAGAGGGGTCTAGATGTATAGTGGAGGAGAGGGGTCTAGATGTATAATGGAGGAGAGGGGTCTAGATGTATAGTGGAGGAGAGGGGTCTAGATGTATAGTGGAGGAGAGGGGTCTAGATGTATAATGGAGGAGAGGGGTCTAGATGTATAGTGGAGGAGAGGGGTCTAGATGTATAGCAGAGGAGTGGGGTCTAGATGTATAGCGGAGGAGAGGGGTCTAGATGTATAGCGGAGGAGAGGGGTCTAGATGTATAGCGGAGGAGAGGGGTCTAGATGTATAGCGGAGGAGAGGGGTCTAGATGTATAGCGGAGGAGAGGGGTCTAGATGTATAGCGGAGGAGAGGGGTCTAGATGTATAGCGGAGGAGAGGGGTCTAGATGTATAGCGGAGGAGAGGGGTCTAGATGTATAGCGGAGGAGAGGGGTCTAGATGTATAATGGAGGAGAGGGGTCTAGATGTATAGCGGAGGAGCTGAAGGCTGTCCAGGCAAGCTGGGAGTTGTAGTTTTGCAACAGCTGGAGACACACTGTTTGGAAAACACTAATCTAAGGTCTGCGGGGACCTCCGGATATCAGTTAGAGTGAACAGTCAACTTTATAGTTTCCCTGCAGCGCCTCCAGGGAAATATTACATAGTATCCATTGAATTCACTAGACTGTAATATCGTACGCTGTGGCTAACAGACAGCAAGCCTGAATTGGGAGCTCGCTATTAAAGGGGTATTACAGTGAAAAGCAATTTTTTTTCTACTGGCTCCAGAAAGTTGTACAGATTTGCAAATTACTTCTATTAAAAAATCTTAATCCTTCCAGTACTTATCAGCTACTGAAGTTGAGTTGTTCTTTTCTGTCTGACAACAGTGCTCTCCGCTGACACCTCTGTCTGTCTCAGGAACTGTCCATAGTAGGAGCAAATCCCCATAGCAAACCTCTCCTGCTCTTGACCGCTCCTGAGACAACCAGAGGTTTCAGCAGAGAGCACTGTTGTCAGACAGAAAAGAACAACTCAACTTCAGCAGCTGATAAGTACTGGAAGGATTAATTTTTTTAATAGAAGTAATTTACATATCTGTTTAACTTTCTGGAGCCAGTTGATATGAGAAGAATAGTTTTTCACTAAAATACTCCTTTAACTCATTAGTGTGTGTGGAGTATAAAATAAGGATTAGGATTATTCTAGTGGCACCAGTCTATACCCACGGTCTTCTGTGTCCCCCAATGAACTAGGCAAGCAAAGGGATTTTACAGGTGAGCAACACAAAAATCCTATTCTTTCCGCTCGGAGGCCAATCTATAAGGTGGTAGTTGCTCTTGTGCTCCGCTCCAGCCTCTCCTCCCCCTAATGAACCATTAGCTGCGGAAATCATTTTATTTTCCTTAAAACCAGAGTGAGAATCTCAGGCTGATGTATCTGCTGCATTCCTGGCAAATTAGGCTTTAAACGCTGAATATAATTAACTCCGGACAGATCATTAGACTGTGCAGATACATTATCTCCTACACAGGTGGAGGCCCCGCGCTGCAGAGTCCGAACAGTGTGGAATAGCAGAGGGAATGCAGGAGAGACTATTCTTTATTTTGGTCACGCTCCTGCATGGAAACCTGTACAGCTCGACGGGTTTCTTCTGCACATTGATGTAGCTGGGGTGAAATTTGCAGCTGAACAGGACGATATGGCACTGTGTAATAGGCCCAGGGGTCAGATGATAAACATGGAAACGCTCCTTCTTAGTTTTTGACAGATTAAAAAATCCTCATTTGTTGGCCGCAGGTTTTTCCGAGTATTAGGGGATGTGCATCTGACAAACGTTGGAAGTAGAGAGCCGCATTAACAATAGATAACCCCATTCCCAGCCAGTTGACTGCCTAAGGCAGTGTTTCCCCACCAGGGTGCCTCCAGCTGTTGCAAAAGTACAACTCCCAGCGTGCCCGGACAGCCTCTGCTGCTTTACTACAATTATTATATGTGTGCTCCTACTCCTTATCTCTGTTGCTACTGCTCACTGTCCCTCACAGAGATCTTCACCTAACAAATGCTATGACTAAATTGGGCGCTGAAGCTATGTTCATAGCCCAATGTTTCCCAACTAGGGTGCCTCTAGCTTTTGCAAAACTACAACTCCCAGCATGCCTGGACAGCCTCTGCTGCTTTACTACAGTTATTATATGTGTGCTCCTTCTCCTTATCTGTGTTGCCACTGCTCACTGTCCCTCACAGAGATCTTCACCTAACAAATGCTATGTCTAAAATGGGCACTGAAGCTATGTTCAAAGGCCGTTGTTTCTCAACCAGGGTGTCTCCAGCTGTTGCAAAAGTACAACTCCCAGCGTGCCCGGACAGCCTCTGCTGCTTTACTACAATTATTATATGTGTGCTCCTACTCCTTATCTGTGTTGCTACTGCTCACTGTCCCTCACAGAGATCTTCACCTAACAAATGCTATGACTAAATTGGGCGCTGAAGCTATGTTCATAGTCCAATGTTTCCCAACTAGGGTGCCTCTAGCTTTTGCAAAACTACAACTCCCAGCATGCCTGGGCAGCCTCTGCTGCTTTACTACAATGTCCCTCACAGAGATCTTCACCTAACAAATGCTATGTCTAAAATGGGCACTGAAGCTATGTTCAAAGGCCATTGTTTCCCAACCAGGGTGCCTCCAGCTGTTGCAAAACTACAACTCCCATCATGCCCGGACAGCCTCTGCTGCTTTACTACAATTATTATATGTGTGCTCCTACTCCTTTTCTCTGTTGTCACTGCTCACTGTCCCTCACAGAGATCTTCACCTAACAAATGCGATGTCTAAAATGGGCACTGAAGCTATGTTCATAGGCCTGTTTCCCAACCAGGGTGCCTCTAACTGTTGCAAAACTTCAACTCCAAGCATGCCCGGACAGCCGGGCATGCTGGAAGTTGTAGTTTTGCAACAGCTAGAATCACCCTGGTTGGGAAGAACTAAAGGCTCGTTCACACTGTGTACCTATTGTTGTCAGTGGGATTCTGCCCTGTAAGGCAGCGCACGACCGTGTGGTCCTACCTCCAAGGTCAGTAATAACCACAGCATCCTGGTGGCTAGATGTTAAGGATGTTCCTCTGTCACTCAATGTCCCCTTCCCCCCGGCATGTGCTTACAGGGTCCTATGGAGAGCAAAAAAAAAAAAAATCTTAATTTGTTCCTTGGTCTTTCCTTATGTTCTCCTCTTCCTCCTCAAGAGACACCATTAGCCTTTTACCATCTTATCATTTCTTTCTAATATAATTGTACCCCCCATAGTCTTCTCCTTTCATCGCCATTACCATCTTCTAGTAGTCATCCATCATTGGCGTCCCCTCTGGGGGTGGGGATCAGTAACATGGTGAGTGCCTCCATGACGGACTGGTGGGCGCGGAGTCTCTAGTGATACTTTATATGGGATTATTTATCTGGAGTTATTACTGGAGCTAATGGGAAGATCATTGGAGCGGGACACACGTCTATTTCCTGTACAACACTCAGGGATTTCCCTTGGAAAAGCAGAGCGAGGTTTATGGGTGAGACCTCTATAAGATCTTATCATCGGGGTCACGTTCTATTCAGCTCTATGTTTTCCTGGGAAAACCGGGTGAAGTCTAATATGGCCACCATCATTATAGCACAGAGTTTGCCAACCAGGTTGCCTCCAGCTGTTGCAACACTATAACTCCCAGCATGTCCGGACAGACTATGGGGCATCACTGGCTCAAAAATGTATTTTTCTGGAAAAACTTAGTGACAGCCAGAGTAAGTGTTAGATACAAAGGTTCTCACCCTAATCTGTAAGGATCTACAATGCTGATCGCAACAGCTCCAGAGTACTTCAGGGTTATACATAGTACTGGTACTGCAGGATTATATATATATATAGAACTAGGATGATACATAGTACTGCAGGATTATATATATATATAGAACTAGTACTGCAGGATGCACAGTACTGCAGGATTATACATAATATTAGTACTGCAGGATTATAGAGGTGCCAGGTGCAGTATATGTGCTCCTGCTCCCCTCCACCCTCTTATTCCCGGGTACAGCGGTGCCAGGCGCAGTGTATGTGCTCCTGCTCTCCTCCATCCTCTTATTCCCGGGTACAGCGATGCCAGGCGTAGTGTACGTGCTCCTGCTCCCTCCACCCTCTTATTCCCAGTTACAGCGGTGCCAGGTGCGGTGTGTATGTGCTCCTGCTCCTCTCCACCCTCTTATTCTCGGGTACAGCGGTGCCAGGCGCGGTGTGTATGTGCTCCTGCTCCCCTCCACCCTCTTATTCCCGGGTACAGCGGTTCCAGGCGCAGTGTATGTGCTCCTGCTCCCCTCCACCCTCTTATTCCCGGGTACAGCGGTGCCAGGCGTGGTGTGTATGTGCTCCCCTCCACCCTCTTATTCCCGGGTACAGCGGTGCCAGGCACGGTGTGTATGTGCTTCTGCTCCCCTCCACCCTCTTATTCCCGGGTACAGTGGTGCCAAGCGCGGTGTGTATGTGCTCCTGCTCCCCTCCACCCTCTTATTCCCGGGTACAGCGGTGCCAGGCGCAGTGTACGTGCTCCTGCTCCCCTCCACCCTCTTATTCCCGGGTACAACGGTGCCAGGCGCAGTGTATGTGCTCCTGCTCCCCTCCACCCTCTTTTTCCCGGGTATAGCGGTGCCAGGCGCGGTGTATATGTGCTCCTGCTCCCCTCCTCCCTCTTATTCCCGGGTACAGCAGTGCCAGGCGCAGTGTATGTGCTCTTGCTCCCCTCCACCCTCTTATTCCCGGGTACAGCGGTGCCAGGCGCAGTGTGTATGTGCTCCTGCTCCCCTCCACCCTCTTATTCCCGGGTACAGTGGTGCCAGGCGCGGTGTGTATGTGCTCCTGCTCCTCTCCACCCTCTTATTTCCGGGTACAGCGGTGCCAGGCACAGTGTACGTGCTCCTTGCTCTCCTCAGCCTCTGCAGTGTGAGGCTCGGCCTCTGGAGACGTCTTGTTATCTCCACATCATTGCCAGTACTCGGCAGCCGGTTATAAATGGAGCTGTCAGGGCTTTGTTTTCTTCCTTTAATCCTGACACAGAATCTCCAATACTCGGATGCTCTGCAGTGGAGCCACATGCTGTAAAGTGATCCTGCTGCAGTACTAAAGCCTCCGAGTCAATGAGAGCGTCTGGGGTCAGGAGCGTTCGCTGCTGTCTCCTCACCTGGGGCTCCATAGAATTCTGCCACTTGTGCGTCCTCTGCTTTATCTTCACCGCAGTCCTCCGAGACGTACATTATCCATAGGCTGCTTAAAGGGAAACTCATCCTTAACTCATCCTGAGCAAATGCAGGTCCTGGCAGCTGATGGGTGACAACCATTATGGGCGCTATTACAGGGTAGATAGGTAGGACCCCAGACTGGGTGACAGTCCCTACGGGGGTGGTAATGGTGGCAATTTTGGATGCATCCCAGCTTTTCTATGAACTGATAACATTCAGAAACAGCTTGATAGAATCATTGCTATAGTGTCTCCCAACCTCTGGCTTCATAGCTGTTGCAAAACTACAACTCCCATCATGCATTGATTAGCTATAATGTTTCTTTGTTTCATTGTTCTCCGAGCTGCAGCTGTTGCAAAATTACAACTCCCAGCATTCATTGAAAGCTAAAATATTGCTCCGCGGCCCTGTTCCCAAACTGCAGCACTCCAGTAGTTGCTAAACTACAACTCTCATTGACTAAACAGCTATAATAATTCTCTGTTGCACTGGTCCCCAAACACCAGTTGCAGAACTACTACTCCCAGAATGCCTTGACCTTTTTTTATGGGATCTTCTGTTAAGCCAGTGTTCTCCTACCTGTGGCTCTCCAGCTGTTGCAAAACTATAACTCCCATCATGCCTTGACATCTATATTATTGCTCTTTGGTTCTGTTCCCCAAACTGCGGCACTTAAAGCTGTTGCACAACTACAACTCCCATCATGCCTTGACAGCTATAATATTCCTCAAACAGCAGCAGTTGCACAACTACATCTCCCATCATGTCTTATCAGCTATAATATGCCTATGCTGCACTGTTCCACAAACAACAGCAGTTACAGAACTACAACTCCCATCATGCTTTAACAGCTAAATTATTTCTCTGTAGTACTGTTCCCCAAAGAACAGCAGTTGCACAACTACAACTCCCATTATGCCTGGACAGCTATAATATTAACGTGTTGCACTGTTCCTTAAACTGCAGCTGTTGCAAAACTACAACTCCCATCATGCCTTGACATCTATATAATTGCTCTTTGGTTCTGTTCCCCAAGCTGCGGCACTTAAAGCTGTTGCACAACTACAACTCCCATCATGCCTTAACAGCTATAATATTGCTCTATTCCTCAAACTGCAGCAGTTGCACAACTACATCTCCCATCGTGTCTTATCAGCTATAATTTGTCTCTGTTCCACTGTTCCGCAAAAACAGCTGTTGGAAAACTACAACTCCCATCATGCCTTGACAGCTATAAATATGTCTCTGTTGCACTGTTCCCCAAAAGGCAGCTGTTGCAAAACTACAACTCCCATCAGGCCCTGACAGCCTTTGGCTGTCAGGGCATGATGGGAGTTGTAGTTTTGCAACCACTGGAGTGCCGCAGGTATAGAGCATGTGTGCAATTACTAAATTCCAAAATAAAGTCCTTAGAAATGTAAACAGTATTGTGTATAATCTGTATTTTGTGATATACAAGTGGCCACTTGGGGCGCTGTTCTATTGCCGTTCAGCGCTCAGTTGACTGTGCACATTTTCTGTCTCTCCCAGTGATCAGGTAAAAATAAACTATTTGTAGATCAGTTCGGGTTTTTCTTTCAGGACATAATGGCCAATCGATAGGAGAGATTGCCGCGGCGTGACTTTTATTTATTGATCCATCATTGACCCCCTGCTCTGCGTGGAGCGAAAATAGGTCTCCAGACTGTACAGGTTCTGTTCAGCGTCTTACATCTGTATCCAATATGTCCACCTGCCCCCTTCTTCTTCATGGGGGCCAGTCTTCTCCCAAACAAAACTACAACTCCCATCAGGTTCTGACAAATTTTCACGGGGGCGAACCGATAGGCCATTCTTTCCCCAAACTACAGCTCTCCAGCTGCTGCCAAACTACAACTCCCATCAGTTCCTGACAGAATTTCTATGGGACAATCCTATTGGCCATTCTTCCTCCAACCTGATGCTCTCCAGTTATAGCAATACTACAACTCCCATCAGGTTCTGACAGAATTTTCATGGAGCGATCCTATAGGCCAGTTTTACCCAAAACTGATGCTCTTCAGCTGTTGCAGAACTACAACTCCCATCAGTTCCGGACAGAATTTCTATGGGACAATCCTATAGGCCATTCTCCCCCAATTCTCCCCCCCCCCCCCAACCAGATTCTCTCCAGTTATAGCAATACTACAACTCCCATCAGGTCCCAGCAGAATTTTCATGGAGCGATCCTATAGGCCAGTTTTACCCCAAACTGATGCTCTTCAGCTGTTGCAGAACTACAACTCCAATCAGTTCCTGACAGAATTTCTATGAGACAATCCTATAGGCCATTCTTCCCCCAATCAGATTCTCTCCAGTTATAGCAATACTACAACTCCCATCAGGTCCCGATTCAGGTCCCAGAATTTTCATGGGGTGATCCCATAAACCAGGTGTTGCAAAACTACAACTCTCAGCATGCCCTGAACAGCTGAAGGTGGTCAGGGGAATGATAGAAGTTGTAGTTTTACAACAGCTGGAGAGAAACATGTTGGGGAAGACTGGCTATAGCAGTGGTCTCCAATCTGTGGCCCTCCAGGTGTTGCAAAACTACAACTCTCAGCATGCCCAGACAGCCGTCTGGGCATGCTGGGAGTTGTAGTTTTTCAACATCTGGAGGGCCACTGCTATAGCCAGTCTTCCCCAACATGTTTCTCTCCAGCTGTTTCAAAACGACAACTTCTATCATTCCCCTGACCACCTTCAGCTGTTCTGGGCATGATGGGAGTTGTAGTTTTTCTAACGGCTGGATAGCCACAACACTACTTTAGGCAAAAAGCTAAATATACACACCCATCCCAACCCCAAAATGTTTACCCCCATAGCCATTGCTGATCCTCAGGTGACTCCTGCAGTCTGGTCACATGCTCAGGTAGTGGTTTAAATGCCCCACCCAGGAAGCTGTAAAGGTAATAATAATAAAAATTATGATAATAACAATAATAATAATATGGATAAAAACTTATTTGTATAGTGCCATCAAATTATACATCACTTCTATCTATTGCAGGCATGACCTCTCCATGTCCGTCAGACTTAGGGGTAGCAATGGGCCCATTCGCTATAAGCTTAAAGGGGTACTCCGGTGGACAACTTTTTTTTTTTTTTTTTAAATCAACTGGTGCCAGAAAGTTAACCCGATTTGTAAATTACTTCTATTAAAAAAATCTTAATCCTTCCAGTACTTATTAGCTGCTGAATACAACAGAGGAAATTCTTTTCTTTTTGGAACACAGAGCTCTCTGCTGACATCACGAGCACAGTGCTCTCTGCTGACATCTCTGTCCATTTTAGGAACTGTCCAGAGCAGCATATGTTTGCTATGGGGGATTTTCTCCTACTCAGGACAGTTCTTAAAATGGACAGAGATGTCAGCAGAGAGCACTGTGCTCGTGATGTCGGCAGAGAGCTCTGTGTTCCAAAAAGAAAATAATTTCCTCTGTAGTATTCAGCAGCTTATAAGTACTGGAAGGATTAAAATGTTTTAATAGAAGTAATTTACAAATCTGTTTAACTTTCTGGCACCAGTTCATTTAAAAAAAAAAGTTTGCCACCGGCGTACCCCTTTAAGCTGTATCTTCATGGCGGCCATATTGGTTGTATAGACGTTTTTGCACACTGCAAGGCTGTGTTATGTAAGAGCCCATGGGAAGGATGTGGAATATTTTCTGCATTCCCTAGTAAATATCTATACGGCGAGCCCATAAATATTACAGCGTATTCTGGTCATGAGTGGAAAATGCGCTTTATTATGCGGCGATCCCTTTCTGGGGGTTGCGCGTTCTCTCAGCTGTGGTTGGTGGTTGATATAGATCCGGCAGGGTGACCCGGCAGGTCGGGCATCATGTGAGGCTGTCACCACGTCACCAGGCTGTATCGGCGGTGGTGTATGGGGACCTGGTTTCACGTCTCCCGCCCCCTTCGCCGCTCTAGCGCAGGCCGCCCCCCCACCTTCCTTATAATCCCTCTAGAAGCATTAAGACTTTCAGCAGAACATTAATATTTCATGGGTGTGATGAGTCAGGAGGTGGGAGGCAGCCGGACCCGATCTCACAAAAACCAGGGTGGAAAGTGCTGAGCCGAAGTAATGCTGGGAGTGGAGGATGAGGATGGAGCGCCATATAGTGCACGGACAGGGATGTCACCGCCACACTGTGTATAGTGCAGGCAGGGAGTCCTGTGACTGTGTATAGTGCAGGTGATGAGACCGGTGAATAGTGCAGGTTATTAGTCCTATGACTGTGTATAGTGCAGGTTATTAGTCCTATGACTGTATAGTGCAGGTAGTGAGCCCTGTGACTGTGTATAGTGCAGGTTATTAGTCCTATGACTGTGTATAGTGCAGGTTATTAGTCCTATGACTGTATAGTGCTGGTAGTGAGCCCTGTGACTGTGTATAGTGCAGGTTATTAGTCCTATGACTGTGTATAGTGCTGGTAGTGAGCCCTGTGACTGTGTATAGTGCTGGTAGTGAGTTCTGTGACTGTGTATAGTGCAGGTTATTAGTCCTATGACTGTGTATAGTGCAGGTAGTGAGTCCTGTGACTGTGTATAGTGCAGGTAGTGAGTCCTGTGACTGTGTATAGTGCAGGTTATTAGTCCTGTGACTGTGTATAGTGCAGCCGGTGAGTCCTGTGACTGTGTATAGTGCAGGCAGGGAGTCCTGTGACTGTGTATAGTGCAGGTGATGAGTCCGGTGAATAGTGCAGGTTATTAGTCCTATGACTGTGTATAGTGCAGGTTATTAGTCCTATGACTGTATAGTGCTGGTAGTGAGTTCTGTGACTGTGTATAGTGCAGGTTATTAGTCCTATGACTGTGTATAGTGCAGGTAGTGAGTTCTGTGACTGTGTATAGTGCAGGCGGTGAGTCCTGTGACTGTGTATAGTGCAGGCGGTGAGTCCTGTGACTGTATATAGTGCAGGTAGTGAGTCCTGTGACTGTGTATAGTGCAGGTAGTGAGTCCTGTGACTGTGTATAGTGCAGGCAGTAAATCATGTGACTGTATATAGTGCAGGCAGTAAATCATGTGACTGTGTGTAGTGCTGACAGTAAATCATATGACTGTGTGTAGTGCAGGCAGTAAATCATGTGACTGTGTGTATAGTGCAGGCGGTGAGTCCTGTGACTGTGTATAGTGCAGGCAGTAAATCATGTAACTGTGTGTATAGTGCAGGCGGTGAGTCCTGTGACTGTGTATAGTGCAGGCAGTAAATCATGTGACTGTGTATAGTGCAGGCAGTAAATCATGTGACTGTGTGTATAGTGCAGGCAGTAAATCATGTGACTGTGTATAGTGCAGACAGTAAATCATGTCACTGTATAGTGCAGGCAGTAAATCATGTGACTGTATATAGTGCAGGCAGTAAATCATGTGATTGTATATTGTGCAGGCAGTAAATTGTGATTGTATAGTGCAGGCAGTAAATCATGTGATTGTATATAGTGCAGGCAGTAAATCGTGATTGTATAGTGCAGGCAGTAAATCATGTGACTGTATATAGTGCAGGCAGTAAATCATGTGACTGTGTATAGTGCAGGTAGTGAGTCCTATGACTGTGTATAGTGCAGGTAGTGAGTCCTGTGACTGTTTATAGTGCAGGTAGTGAGTCCTGTGACTGTTTATAGTGCAGGTAGTGAGTCCTGTGACTGTTTATAGTGCAGGTAGTGAGTCCTGTGACTGTGTATAGTGCAGGTAGTGAGTCCTGTGACTGTGTATAGTGCAGGTAGTGAGTCCTGTGACTGTGTATAGTGCAGGTAGTGAGTCCTGTGACTGTGTATAGTGCAGGTAGTGAGTCCTGTGACTGTGTATAGTGCAGGTAGTGAGTCCTGTGACTGTGTATAGTGCAGGTAGTGAGTCCTGTGACTGTGTATAGTGCAGGTAGTGAGTCCTGTGACTGTGTATAGTGCAGGTAGTGAGTCCTGTGACTGTGTATAGTGCAGGTAGTGAGTCCTGTGACTGTGTATAGTGCAGGTAGTGAGTCCTGTGACTGTGTATAGTGCAGGTAGTGAGTCCTGTGACTGTGTATAGTGCAGCTGGTGAGTCCTGTGACTGTGTATAGTGCAGCTGGTGAGTCCTGTGACTGTGTATAGTGCAGCTGGTGAGTCCTGTGACTGTGTATAGTGCAGGTAGTGAGTCCTGTGACTGTGTATAGTGCAGGTAGTGAGTCCTGTGACTGTGTATAGTGCAGGTAGTGAGTCCTGTGACTGTGTATAGTGCAGGTAGTGAGTCCTGTGACTGTGTATAGTGCAGCCGGTGAGTCCTGTGACTGTGTATAGTGCAGGTAGTGAGTCCTGTGACTGTTTATAGTGCAGGTAGTGAGTCCTGTGACTGTGTATAGTGCAGGTAGTGATCACTGACTGTGTATAGTGCAGGTAGTGAGCCCTGTGACTGTTTATAGTGCAGGTAGTGAGTCCTGTGACTGTGTATAGTGCAGCTGGTGAGTCCTGTGACTGTGTATAGTGCAGGCAGTAAATCATGTGACTGTGTGTATAGTGCAGGCAGTAAATCATGTGACTGTGTGTAGTGCAGACAGTAAATCATGTCACTGTATAGTGCAGGCAGTAAATCATGTGACTGTATATAGTGCAGGCGGTGAGTCCTATGACTGTATATACCATATGTATTTTGCCTCCATGTTTCGGGTACTAACCCCCATTCTCTGCTTCAGGTTTGGAGGACTTGGTATTAGCCGAAATCAGCTCCCCCAGCCGAACGCAGACGGGCGACAGCAGCAGCGTCTCCTCCTTCAGCTACCGGGAGATCATGAAGGAGAACGCCACCACCAGCAGCAATAAGGTAATAGTGTATAAAGTGCGCACCATTGCGCTTCTCCAGCTGTGTCAAAACTACAACTCCCAGCATGCCCTGACAGCCTTCGGCTGTCAGGGCATGCTGAGAGTTGTAGTTTTGCACCAGGTTGAGGCCACTGCTCTAGATCGCCGCCATCTTGACATTGCATTCTCCTTGCTTACAACTTTGGCGCCATCAGTCGTTGTTCTGAAGATGTGACAAGTCCGATCGTCCTCCGTAATTCAGGGTCTTTGTAATAGAGCGAAACGCATCAGAGATATTACCAGACCTATTATCATTGCTCAGGCGGCTTTCCTCCAGACGCTCTCATCTCCTTACAAGGAAAACCCAGAGAAGAGGGTTAATTGTCTGGCGGGATCTTTGCTCCCGGTTAATGCGCGTGGCGCGGGGCGATCCGTGATGAATTCATCCTCTTCAGAGCTGTACGGAGGAGCCGCCGGAATATAGGAAATGATAGCGACGCTGTGATGTTCTGTAGATGGCACCCAGAGGTCTTCACACCGACCGCGTGTATTCTACTCGGAAACAATAAAGATTACAGAAGCGTCTGATGTTCAATAGGATCAAGATATATAGTAGTTATACACCTCTCCTCCAGCTCTATCTGTATACTGCTGCTATCTCTATGGGATCAGGATATATAGTAGTTATACACCTCTCCTCCAGCTCTATCTGTATACTGCTGCTATCTCTATGGGATCATGATATATAGTAGTTATACACCTCCCCTCCAGCTCTATCTGTATACTGCTGCTATCTCTATGGGATCAGGATATATAGTAGTTATACACCTCCCCTCCAGCTCTATCTGTATACTGCTGCTATCTCTATGGGATCAGGATATATAGTAGTTATACTCCTCCCCTCCAGCTCTATCTGTATACTGCTGCTATCTCTATGGGATCAGGATATATAGTAGTTATACACCTCCCCTTCAGATCTATCTGTATACTGCTGCTATCTCTATGGTATCAGGATATATAGTAGTTATACACCTCTCCTCCAGCTCTATCTGTATACTGCTGCTGCTATCTCTATGGGATCTATATATATATATATATATATATATATATATATATATATATATATAGTAGTTAAACACCTCTCCTCCCAGTGCTGTTATCTCTGAGATCAGGATATATAGTAATTATACACCTCCCCTCTAGCTCTATCTGTATACTGCTGCTATCTCTATGGGATCAGGATATATAGTAGTTATACACCTCCCCTCCAGCTCTATCTGTATACTGCTGCTATCTCTATGGGATCAGGATATATAGTAGTTATACACCTCTCCTCCAGCTCTCTGTATACTGCTGCTGCTATCTCTATGGGATCAGGATATATAGTAGTTATACATCTCCCCTCCAGCTCTATCTTTATACTGCTGCTGATATCTTTTTGGGATCAGGATTTAGAGTAGTTATATACCTTCCCTCCAGCTCTATCTGTATACTGCTGTTGCTATGTTTATGGGATCAGGAGATATAGTAGTTAATACACCCTTTATCCAGCTCTATCTGTATACTGCTGCTATTGCAATGGGATCAGTATATATATTAGTGTTATACCTCCCCTCGAGCTCTCTCTGTATACTGCTGTTATCTCTATGAGATCAGGATATATAGTAGTTATACACCTCCCCTCCAGCTCTATCTGTATACTGCTGTTATCTCTATGAGATCAGGATATATAGTAGTTATACACCTCCCCTCCAGCTCTATCTGTATACTGCTGCTATATCTAATGGATCAGGATATATAGTAGTTATACTCCTCCCCTTCAGCTCTATCTGTATACTGCTGCTGCTATATGTATGGGATCTGAATATAGAGTAGGTAAACACCTCTGCTGTGTTCACACACCACTTTTTTTATTTTATTGTTTTTGCTTTGATTATCCCAATATCGCCACAAATATTGTGCTTTTTTTCCAAAATTGTGCAAATCACTGTAAAACATGCCTTTTTTTTTTTTTAAAGAACTTTGTTTATTGAATTTTCACGAATTTTATCATAAAACGGTAATACAGAAAGCAAAGCAAATCGATATGAACAAAAAGGGCTTATGTGGGTAACGCAGTACCCATGTCCCCAAGTAGTTAGACAATAGCAATACTTGTAAAGCAAAGGTTCACAGTCCCAGCACTACTAGTCAAACATCCTTCACACCAACATAAAACACCAACACTGACACAACGAACAAAGGAAAAAGAAAGAAAAAAGGGGGGGGGGGGGAGAGAGAGGAGAAGATGGGGAGATAAAAGAAAGAGAAGCTAGTCTCCGGCATACTCCACACAGTACAGTGGTCCCGCAACATACGATGGTAATCCGTTCCAAATTCTTTACAGTAAAGAACCCCCGTCTGTGCTGGTGTAGGAACCTTCTTTCCTCTAGACGTAGAGGATGCCCCCTTGTTATAGATACAGTCCTGGGTATAAATAGATCATGGAGAGATCTCTGTACTGTCCCCTGATATATTTATACATAGTTATTAGGTCTCCCCTAAGCCTTCTTTTTTCTAAACTAAATAACCCTAATTCTGATAATCTTTCTGGGTACTGTAGTCCTCCCATTCCCCGTATTACCCTGGTTGCCCGTCTTTGAACCCTCTCCAGCTCCACTATATCTTTCTTGTACACTGGTGCCCAGTACTGTACACAGTATTCTATGTGTGGTCTGACCAGTACTGTACACAGTATTCTATGTGTGGTCTGACCAGTACTGTACACAGTATTCTATGTGTGGTCTGACCAGTACTGTACACAGTATTCTATGTGTGGTCTGACCAGTACTGTACACAGTATTCTATGTGTGTTCTGACCAGTACTGTACACAGTATTCTATGTGGTCTGACCAGTAGTGTACACAGTATTCCATGTGTGGTCTGCCCCGTACTGTGCACAGTATTCTATATGTGGTCTGACCAGTACTGTACACAGTATTCTATGTGTGGTCTGACCAGTACTGTATACAGTATTCTATGTGTGGTCTGACCAGTACTGTACACAGTATTCCATGTGTGGTCTGACCAGTACTGTACACAGTATTCTATGTGTGGTCTGACTAGTACTGTACACAGTATTCTATGCGTGGTCTGACCAGTACTGTACACAGTATTCTATGTGTGGTCAGACCAGTACTGTACACAGTATTCTATGTGTGGTCTGACCAGTACTGTACACAGTATTCTATGTGTAGTCTGACCAGTACTGTACACAGTATTCTATGTGTGGTCTGACTAGTACTGTACACAGTATTCTATGTGTGGTCTGACCAGTACTGTACACAGTATTCTATGTGTGGTCTGACCAGTACTGTACACAGTATTCTATGTGTGGTCTGACCAGTACTGTACACAGTATTCTATGTGTGGTCTGACCAGTACTGTACACAGTATTCTATGTGTGGTCTGATCAGTACTGTACACAGTATTCTATGTGTGGTGCCCAGTACTGTACACAGTATTCTATGTGTGGTCTGACCAGTACTGTACACAGTATTCCATGTGTGGTCTGACCAGTACTGTACACAGTATTCTATGTGTGGTCTGACCAGTACTGTATACAGTATTCCATGTGTGGTCTGACCAGTACTGTACACAGTATTCTATGTGTGGTCTGACCAGTACTCTACACAGTATTATATGTGTGGTCTGACCAGTACTCTACACAGTATTCTATGTGTGGCCTGCCCAGTACTGTACACAGTATTCCATGTGTGGTCTGACCAGCACTGTACACAGTATTCTATGTGTGGTGCCCAGTACTGTACACAGTATTCTATGTGTGGTCTGACCAGTACTGTACACAGTATTCTATGTGTGGTCTGACCAGTACTGTACACAGTATTCTATGTGTGGTCTGACCAGTACTCTACACAGTAGTCTATGTGTGGTCTGCCCAGTACTCTACACAGTATTCTATGTGTGGTCTGCCCAGTACTGTACACAGTATTCTATGTGTAGTCTGACCAGTACTGTACACAGTATTCTATGTGTGGTCTGACCAGTACTGTACACAATATTCCATGTGTGGTCTGACCAGTACTGTACACAGTATTCTATGTGTGGTCTGACCAGTACTGTACACAGTATTCTATGTGTGGTCTGACCAGTACTGTACACAGTATTCTATGTGTGGTCTGACCAGTACTGTACACAGTATGCTATGTGTGGTCTGACCAGTACTGTACACAGTATTCCATGTGTGGTCTGACCAGTACTGTACACAGTATTCTATGTGTGGTCTGACCAGTACTGTACACAGTATTCTATGTGTGGTCTGACCAGTACTGTACACAGTATTCTATGTGTGGCCTGCCCAGTACTGTACACAGTATTCCATGTGTGGTCTGATCAGTACTGTACACAGTATTCTATGTGTGGTCTGACCAGTACTGTACACAGTATTGTATGTGTGGTCTGACCAGTACTGTACACAGTATTCTATGTGTGGTCTGACCAGTACTCTACACAGTATTCTATGTGTGGTCTGACCAGTACTGTACACAGTATTCTATGTGTGGTCTGACTAGTGATTTGTACAGCGGTAGAATAATTTCCTTGTCGTGGGCATTTATGCCCCTATTGATGCACCCCATGATTTTATTTGCCTTGGCAGCAGCTGCCTGACACTGGTCACTACTGCTAAATTTACTATTAACTAAGACTCCCAAGTCCTTTTCCACGTCAGTCATCCCAAGTGTTCTCCCATTTAATACATAATCCTAGCCCAGATTTTTCTTCCCCATGTGCATTACCTTACATTTATCAGTGTTGAACCTCGTCTGCCACTTCTCAAACCAAACCTCCAACCTATCCAGATCCATTTGTAACAGTGCACTGTCCTCTATAGTGTTATCTACTATATACAGTGCACTGTCCTCTATAGTGTTTACCGCTTTACAGAGTTTAGTATCATCTGCAGAGTTTAGTATCATATTTGCCAGCAGAGTCCCCTTCATGCGCTAGGTTGCAAACAAGCGATTTTCCTGGCCCTGAGGGAATTCAGGATGACCCCAGAAGTCAAGGTACCCAGACAGCAGGTATAGGAGACCGAAAGCCTTACGAACAGCCTTCTAGGTCAGGATGGTATCATGTATTACCAGGGATCGTTTAACATGGGGCGGGAGACACGGAAAGGGGCCCCAATCACCTCCCCCACCAACAAGCGGGACATACAAACCATAACAGCAACAGCAAGGTGAGTTTTTCCTGGAGCAATGCGATGTTAGGATGTAAACGTTTCAAGTGGCGTAGGATCTGTGTTCTCTGGGCGACATCAGGCCCGTAACATTCCAGGAGACCAACTCTATGATTACATGAAGCAAAGGAGACTAGTGAAGACCTACAATAAGAAGAAGGAAAAGAGAGGGAAAAAAGCACAAGGACGATACACAACACGCACTCACACAGCACTCAAAACCAACAACGACCTGGCTGAATGAAAAATGTAAGGCACAGAAAAGTACCATCTAGACCAAAGCAGAAAACAACGACCAGAGGGCATTTGTTTGGGGGGATTGTAACATTTGACAAGATCATGACGGGTACTTTTTGAGGCTCAGATTTATAGGGGCTTTTATGGTTATGGTGTAAAGCATGTAAGTGTTTTAATACTACATCCTAAATACTTCTATCTATCTTTTAGTCTAACAATGGCAGCCCCCAGTCCCAGCCACAGAGACCGGCCGAGCTGTCTGATGAGGAGATGTCCGACCTGTTCCTGAGACTCGCCGAAATCCAGCAGGAAAAATGGTTGCTGGAAGAAAAGGTGACCTAAACCTACCCATGGCCGTTCCTTTATCTCTTTTACCATTATGTACTGATTAAGGAAAGCAAGTCAATAGTGAGCCTGTTATTCTTACATTTAACATATCAGGATGATTATTTATAGATATAGATAGATATATAGTGAGAGATAGATAGATATGAGATATATATAGAGATATATATATAGAGAGATATATATAGATAGATATGAGATATATATAGATAGATATGAGAGAGATAGATAGATATGAGATATAGATATATAGATAGATATGAGATATAGATAGATATGAGATATAGATAGATATGAGATATAGATAGATATGAGATATATATAGATAGATATGAGATATATATAGATAGATATGAGATAGATATGAGATATAGATAGATAGATATGAGATATAGATAGATAGATATGAGATAGATATGAGATATAGATAGATAGATATGAGATAGATAGATATGAGATAGATATGAGATAGATAGATAGATATGAGATAGATATGAGATATAGATAGATAGATATAGATAGATAGATATGAGATAGATAGATATGAGATAGATATGAGATAGATAGATAGATATGAGATAGATATGAGATATAGATAGATAGATATGAGAGAGATAGATATGAGATAGATATGAGATATAGATAGATATGAGATAGATAGATAGATATGAGATAGATATGAGATAGATAGATATGAGATAGATAGATATGAGATAGATAGATATCCGACTTGTAGGATCTGCATCACTTTTTCCCCCAGACATAGCGCCACACTTTTCCATAGGCTGCTCTTGTAAGGCTGGGTTCACACTACGTTTTGTCCCATACGGGAGCGCATACGGCAGGAGGGAGCTAAAACCTCGCGCTCCCGTATGTGACCGTATGCGCTCCCGTATGCCATTCACTTCAATGAGCCGACCGGAGTGAAACGTTCGGTCCGGTCGGCTCATTTTTGCGCCGTATGCGCTTTTACAACCGGACCTAAAACTGTGGTCAACCACGGTTTTAGGTCCGGTTGTAAAAGCGCATACGGCGCAAAAATGAGCCGACCGGACCGAACGTTTCACTCCGGTCGGCTCATTGAAGTGAATGACATACGGGAGCGCATACGGTCACATACGGGAGCGCAAGCTTTTAGCTCCCTCCTGCCGTATGCGCTCCCGTATGGGACAAAACGTAGTGTGAACCCAGCCTAATGCAGTTTATTTATTTTTTAGCCCCAGTTACCCAACTGCAGTACCAGATGCAGGCTATAGGCAGGGGTGGCGCTATTTTTCCTTCAGCCGCTCTTTGAATCGCCATACTTTTCTTCT
This sequence comes from Hyla sarda, assembly GCF_029499605.1. Classification (NCBI taxonomy): domain Eukaryota; kingdom Metazoa; phylum Chordata; class Amphibia; order Anura; family Hylidae; genus Hyla; species Hyla sarda. The sequence goes on along the minus strand of NC_079197.1, from coordinate 12,801,352 downwards.
TTAGTCAGGGAGCGTATGTTATGTAGCTATAAACAGGTGATGCCCACTCGGTCGGCTGCTGTGTTAAGACGTCTTTCACTGTACATAATGTTAATAGAGCCGCTGCTCCGTGTTGGTCTGTAGCGCTCGCTGCACGGTCCAGGCGGATCATCCTTCATTTTTATCTCTCGCCGGCGCTGACAACGGACTTAATTTTGGCCTAATGTCTCTCCTGCAGGTTAAGCACTTAGAAGTGAGCAGCGCATCCATGGCTGAGGATCTGTGCAGGAAGAGCGCCATCATCGAGGCCTACGTCATGGACAGCCGGATAGGTGAGTGCCCCGTGTGTCTCCAGCTGTTGCAAAACTACAACTCCCAGCATGCCCGGACAGCCAACGGCTGTCCGGGCATGCTGGGAGTTGTAGTTTTGCAACAGCTGGAGACGTACTGTTTGGAAAACAGCGATTGATATGAATTTGAAGTTATCATAGATTACATTACTTAAATGAACGCCTTACAGTAGTGCTTTTTTTTTATTTTCAAGTATTTAAAGGGGTACTCCGGTGAAAAACTATTTTTTTCATATCAACCGGCTCCAGAAAGTTAAACAGATTTGTAAATTGCTTCTGTAAAAAAAAAAAAAATATTAATCCTCCCAGTACTTATCAGCTGCTGAAGTTGAGTTGTTATTTTCTATATGACCACAGTGCTCTCTGCTGACACCTCTGTCTGTCTCAGGAACTGTCCAGAGCAGGAGAGGTTTTCTATGGGGATTTGCTCCCACTCTGGACAGTTCCTGAGACAGACAGAGGTGTCAGCAGAGAGCACTGTTGTCAGATAGAAAAGAACAACTCAACTTCAGCAGCTGATAAGTACTGGTAGGATTAAGATTTTTTTTTTTATAGAAGTAAATTACAAATCTGTATAACTTTCTGGAGCCAAAAACGTATCCCCTATCTTAAGCAGTCCGACCGTTGTGACTAGAGATGAGCGAACTTACAGTAAATTCGATTTGTCACGAACTTCTCGGCTCGGCAGTTGATTACTTATCCTGCATAAATTCGTTCAGCTTTCCGGTGCTCCGGTGGGCTGGAAAAGGTGGATACAGTCCTAGGAAAGAGTCTCCTAGGACTGTATCCACCTTTTCCTGCCCACCGGAGCACCGGAAAGCTGAACTAATTTATGCAGGATAAGTTATCAACTGCCGAGCCGAGAAGTTCGTGACGAATTGAATTTACTGTAAGTTCGCTCATCTCTAGTTGGGACTTCCTGCGATCTCCCGTACAGCAATATGGCAGAGCCGGAGATTGCCAAAGGCAGCGCTCTGGCTGTCCCATAGAGTTGTATTGAGGGGGCGTGTCAGCCGCCGCTCTGTGCAGTGATCAACACGCCCTCTTCCCACAGACTGCCAGGGCCCCGTACGGGAGATCATGGGGGGCCCAGCGGTCAGACTCCCTGCGATTTGACACTTATCCCCTATCCTTAGGATAGGGCATAAGTTTTCCAATCCTGGATTACTCCTTAAAATAAGAAAAACGCACTAAAAACACATAAAATTCCATGTGACGTACCATACGCTCTTTTTATTTTTTATACACCCCTGTAATAAGTCTGGCCGTTTTCCCATCAAATTCAGTTTAAAGGGGTATTCCAGGAAAAACTTTTTTTTATATATATATATCAACTGGCTCCAGAAAGTTAAACAGATTTGTAAATAACTTCTATTAAAAAATCTTAATCCTTTCAGTACTTATAAGCTTCTGAAGTTAAGGTTGTTCTTTTCTGTCTAAGTCCTCTCTGATGACACGTGTCTCGGGAAACGCCCAGTTTAGAAGCAAATCCCCATAGCAAACCTCTTCTAAACTGGGCGGTTCCCGAGACAGGTGTCATCAGAGAGCACTTAGACAGAAAAGAACAACCTTAACTTCAGAAGCTCATAAGTACTGAAAGGATTAAGATTTTTTAATAGAAGTTATTTACAAATCTGTTTAACTTTCTGGAGCCAGTTGATATATATATATATATATTTAAAAAAAAAAGTTTTTTCCTGGATAACCCCTTTAATTCTATGATGGGGGGGATGTATTTTAAGAGATAAGTTCCTCTTTAGATAAGTGACACCTTATGTATCTGTCGGACGTATATTTAATTAACCCTATAATAAAGATGTTCTGTTGAACTTTGTGCAATGTCAGGACAGGGCAAAAATGTGTCATTTTTACAGCGATTTTGAAAAATCGCAGCAAAGACGGCTACAATGTGTGAAACATGCCTAAAGATTTCGAGTCTTTCTAAAACGCCTCAAGTCAGATCACTTTCGACAATATTTTTATTAAAAACGCACTCTGAATATGAGAAGGCGTCAAACCAGCACATAATGTGAACGGATACCAACCCACTCCTGCACCAGGTGCAGTGATGAGACTCCACACCACTCTCTCTGCAAATCCAGATTCTTTTTGGAGTAGTCCAGTCCTGAAAAACGTATCCCCTATCCTATGGATAGGGGATAAGTTACAGATCGCAGGGGGTCCAACTGCTGGGGCCCCCCGCGATCTCCTGTACGGGGCCCCGGCAGCCCGTGGGATGGTGGCGTGTTGACAACCGCACGAAGCGGCGGCCGACACGCCCTTTCAATACAACTCTATATAGATTGCCGAAGGCAGCGCTCCGGCTCTGCCATAGAGTTGTATTGAGGGGGCGTGTCGGCCACCACTTCGTGCGGTTGTCAACATGCCCCCTTCCCACGGGCTACCGGGACCCCGTACAGGAGATCGCGGGAGGCCCCAGCGGTCGGACCCCCCGCGATCTGTAACTTATCCCCTATCCTTAGGATAGGGAATAATTTTTTCAGGACTGGACTACTCCTTTAAGAAATGTAGGCAGCATTGGGAAATCATTCCATTGATGAACCTGCAGTCAGAATAGCTGAAAACTATTCCTGCCACATCTGCTAAAACAGGTAAGCACAAAGCATACACAAGAACACTTTGACAGATTCACACACGAAAAAACTCCTTCCAGAGCTTCCAAGTGCAGCCACTGCTGACTGAATCCGTTGGCGCTAGGACTGTGCGGACATTGCCATCCCCATAGACGGCAATGTCTAGGGAGCGGATTCAGTCTAAAGCGTGGACAAGACCATTCTTTTTTGTGGTGGAATATCTGCCGCTAAAATTCTGCAGTGGGCTCAGAAGCGAAGGAGCGACAAGGGGATTTTGGAGAGTACGTTTTTCTGAAATGGTTTTTGGGGGGCATGTTGCATTTAGGAAGCCCCTATGATGCCAGAACAGGAAAAAAAAAACAAATGGCATACCATTTTGGAAACTAGACCCCTTGAGGAACGTAACAAGGAATAAAGTGAGCCTTAATACCCCACAGGTGTTTCACGACTTTTGCATATGTAAATAAATGTAAAAAAAATTTCACTAAAATGTGTGTTTCCCCCCAAATTTCACATTTTTGCAAGGATTAATAGCAGAAAATACCCCCCAAAATTTGTAACCCCATCTCTTCTGAGTATGGAGGTACCCCATAAGTTGACCTGAAGTGCACTACGGGCGAACTACAATGCTCAGAAGAGAAGGAGTCATTTTTGGCTTTTTGAGAGCAAATTTTGCTCTGGGGCATGTCGCATTTAGGAAGCCCCTATGGTGCCAGGACAGCAAAAAATACCCACATGCCATACCATTTTGGAAACTAGACCCCTTGAGGAACGTAACAAGGAATAAAGTGAGCCTTAATACCCCACAGGGGTTTCACGACTTTTGCATACGTAAAAAACAAAACATTTTTTTCTCTAAAATGTGTGTTTCCCCCCAAAATTTCACATTTTTGCAAGGGTTAACTGTGTGTACTGTGCAGCGGAATGCCATTGCCAGCATGGAATTTCCAAACTGGATTTCTACTCGTAAATTCGGTAGTGTGAACAAAGCCTTACAATACATTTTGGCTGCGTCTGTATGAATCTCACTCATTACTGAGGCTCCGGCTTCATTAGCGCTTTACTCCGCTTAATGCGTCTTAAATACATGGCGGCCCTGGATGTCTGCGGTGAGAGGCGGTGGGCGCTCCGTGTGTTTATTCAGGATCGCAGCATGGGTGGAAGCGCTGCCAATAACAAAGCCTTTCTTCTTTCCTCTCCTTGCGGTTATTTACTGGTGTAAGCGATCGCTCGCTGTCATTAAATAAACACTTTCCTGTAGAGATTTCAGCAGCTCGCAGTTCATCTTCGCTCATTGCCAAGCGCTGTGGGTGTTTGAGCGGATGTAAGGGGGGGGGGGGGAGATGCCAGCGCTGCTGTTCCTCCCACCACCTGTTTGCCAGTCTGCGTTGGCATCCTTGCCTTGATCCCTCTCCCCCTCCTCTTGCCCGGCTTATGTTGGCTCACCGCTCTCTATCCGTCCTTGGATTGTCACTGGGTCTTGTTACCTCTTCTCTCCACTTGTCTTAAAACGTGACCTACAAACTTATGAAAGACATTTGTGCTCCTCGCCGTCATGGGGGGGGATACAGTATTAGACAGCATAAGGGTAGGGTATGGTTATGGTGCCATCTTATAGAGCAGTGGTCTCCAACCTGCGGACCTCCAGATGTTGCAAAACTACAACTCCCAGCATGCCCGGACAGCCAACGGCTGTCCGGGCATGCTGGGGGTTGTAGTTTTGCAACATCTGGAGGTCCGCAGGTTGGAGACCACTGTTACAGAGCATACGCTATAACTAGAGATGAGCGAACTTACAGTAAATTCGATTCGTCACGAACTTCTCGGCTCGGCAGTTGATGACTTTTCCTGCATAAATTAGTTCAGCATTCAGGTGCTCCGGTGGGCTGGAAAAGGTGGATACAGTCCTAGGAAAGAGTCTGCTAGGACTGTATCCACCTTTTCCAACCCACCGGAAAGCTGAACTAATTTATGCAGGAAAAGTCATCAACTGCCGAGCCGAGAAGTTCGTGACGAATCGAATTTACTGTAAGTTCGCTCATCTCTAGCTATAACAATATGATCGCTCCCTCTCTGATGAGTCAGATTGATCATAATCTTATGGTATATTCTGTATGGATGAAAGGACAATCCCTTTAAAGGGGTACTCCACTGCCCCAGCGTTCGGAACATTTTGTTCCAAACACTGGCTGTGGGGGTCGCGATGTCACGCCACGTCCTCTTAAAGGGGTACTCCCTTGGAAAAATTTTTTTTTTTATATCAACTGGTGCCAGAAAGTTAAAGGGGTTATCCAGTAAAAAACATTTTTATATATATATATATATATATATATATATATATATATATATATATATATATGTATATATCTATATATATATATATATCAACTGGCTCCAGAAAGTTAAATAGATTTGTAAATTAATATAGGTGTGTGTGCAGCTCACAAACCAAAAATCCGAGGATATATTTGGTTATGTACCGAAACCCAACGGCCGGAATTAAAATATATATATAAAAAAATTGGTATAACCAATCCTTCAAGGATTTTACCCTTAAAAAAGGTACACAATGATATCAACTCCATAATGGATATGCTTCAATTGATGGTTGTTTTTTATTAAACATATTAAAACATGTTTTATGTTTAATAAAAACAACCATCAATTGAAGCATATCCATTATGGATTTGATATCATTGTGTACCTTTTTTAAGGGTAAAATCCTTGAAGGATTGGTTATACCATTTTTTTAATATAGATTTGTAAATTACTTCTATTAAAAAATCTTAATCCTTTCAGTACTTATGAGCTTCTGAAGTTAAAGGGGTACTCCGCCCCTGGCATCTTATCCCCTATCGCCGGGGTCCCACTGCTGGGGACCCCGGGGATCGCCGCTGCAGCACCCCGCCATCATTACTGCGCAGAGCGAGATCGCTCTGTACGTAATGACGGGCAATACAGGGTCCGGAGCATCGTTGCGTCACGGCTCCACCCCTCGTGACATCACTGCCCGCCCCCGTCAATACAAATCTATGGGAAGAGGGCGTGGTGGTCGTCACGCCCCCTGCCATAGACTTGCATTAAGGGGACGGGCCGTGATGTCATGAGGAGCACACAGCATGTATCGCCCGTCATTACGCACAGAGCGAACTCGCTCTGGCAGTAATGATGGCGGGGTGCCATCCTTTGGATAGGGGATAAGATGCCAGGGGTGGAGTACCCCTTTAAAGGGGTATTCCAGGCCAAAACTTTTTTATATATCAACTGGCTCTGGAAAGTTAAACCGATTTGTAAATTACTTCTATTAAAAAATCTTAATCATTCCAATAGTTATTAGCTTCTGAAGTTGAGTTGTTGTTTTCTGTCTAACTGGTCAATGATGATGTAGCGTCCCGGGAGCTGTGCAGTTCCTATGGGGATATTCTCCCATCATGCACAGCTCTCTGGACGTGACACCATCATTGAGCAGTTAGACAGAAAACTTCAGAAGCTAATAACTATTGGAAGGATTAAGATTTTTTAATAGAAGTAATTTACAAATCTGTTTAACTTTCCGGAGCCAGTTGATATATATAAAAAAAGTTTTTACCTGGAATACCCCTTTAAGGTTGTTCTTTTCTAAGTGCTCTCTGATGACACATGTCTGGGGAACCGCCCAGTTTAGAAGCAAATCCCCATAGCAAACCTCTTCTAAACTGGGCGGTTCCCGAGACAGGTGTCATCAGAGAGCACTTAGACAGAAAAGAACAATCTTAACTTCAGAAGCTCATAAGTACTGAAAGGATTAAGATTTTTTAATAGAAGTAATTTACACATCTGCTTAACTTTCTGGAGTCCGTTGATATATAAAAAAAAGTTTTTTCCTGGAATACCCCTTTAAACAGATTTGTAAATTCCTTCTATTAAAAAATCTTAATCCTTCCAGTACTTTTTAAGGGCTGTATGCTACAGAGGAGATGCCTTTATTTTTAGATTTCTCTGATGTCATGACCACAGTGCTCTCTGCTGTCCATTTTAGGAACTGTCCAGAGCAGCATATGTTTGCTATGGGGATTTTCTCCTGCACTGGACAGTTCCTGAAATGGACAGCAGAGGTCAGCAGAGAGCACTGTGGTCATGACATCAGAGAAATCTAAAAATAAAGGCATTTCCTCTGTAGCATACAGCCCCTAAAAAGTACTGGAAGGCCCCAGCGCTCGGACCCCCCGCGATCTATAACTTATCCCCTATCCGAAGGATAGTGGATAAGTTATATTGCACTACAGATGTCCTTTAATGCAAATCTATGAGAGGGGGCTTGGCGGCTGCCACGCCCCCTCCCATGGACTTGCATTAAGGGAGTGTAGTGTGACGTCTCGAGGGGAGTGGCCGTGACGTCACAACCCCCGCAGCCCGTTCCCAGCGTTTGGGACAAAATCTTCTGAACGCTGGGGCAGTGGAGTACCCCTTTAAAGGGGTGTTCATAAGGGGAAAAAAAAATTCTTAAAATCAACTGGTGTCAGAAAGTTATACAGATATGTAAATTACTTCTATATAAAAATCTTAATCCTTCCAGTACTTATCAACTACTGTGTGCTCCAGAGGAAGTTGTGTAGTTCTTTCCAGTCTGAACATAGTGCTCTCTGCTGACACCTTTGTAAGTGTCAGGAACTGTCCAGAGCAGGAGCAAATCAGGTGTCAGCAGAGAGCACTGTGGTCAAACTGGAAAGAACTACACAACTTCCTCTGGAGCACACAGCAGCTGATAAGTACTGGAAGGGTTAAGATTCCTAAATGGAAGTAATTTACAAATCTGTTCAACTTTTTTTGCACCGGGTATGCTTGGAGTTGTAGTTTTGCAACAGCTGGAAGAACACTGGTTGGGAAACACTGGTCTAGAAGGTGTAGTGCATCTGTAATGGACTTCCTGCCTGCTCAGGACACTTTAGCCGGAATTTCAGCAAACTCTATCTCCTTCCCACTACACCTTCTAGGCCAGTGTTTTCTAACCAGGGTTTCTCCAGCTGTTGCAAAACTACAACTCCCAGCATGCCCGGACAGTCCAGGCATACTGGTTGTTGTAGTTTTTCAACTGTTGGGAAACACTGCACCAGACAGTCAAGCTATAACATTATAATTGCCCATCACATCCAGGACACTCTAGCCAGAATTTCAGTAAACTCCTATCTCCCTCCCACTACACCTTTTAGGCCACTGTTTCCCAACCAGGGTGCCTCCAGCTGTTGCAAAACTACAACTCTCATCAGATCCCGACAGAATTTTCATGTGGCGATCCTATAGGCCAGTCTTCCCCCAAACTGCATTTCTTCAGCTGTTCCAAAACTACAACTCCCAGCATGCCCGACAGAATTTTAATAGGAAGATCCTATAGGCCAGTCTTCTCCCCCCCCCCCCCCAACCTAATGCTCTCAAGCTTTTGCCAAACTTAAAACTCCCATGACTTTGGCTGTCCGGGCACGCTGGGAGTTGTAGTTTTGCAACAGCTGGAGGCACCCAGGTTGGGAAACACCACCTTAGAGATTAATTACAAGCCTCACACAGATGGTGCCCTCAAGGTGGCACCCAGATCTACCAACATATGGCTGGGGGTAAGCTTTAACATTGTGATTGCCGAACTGTATTGATCGTAATGTTAAGGCCATAACTGGAAATGATAGGCCTTTGACTGTGTGGGCATGCTGGGAGTAGTAGTACTGCAACAGTTAGAGGTACACTGGTTGGGAAACACTGCATTTAGAGGGTAGTTCTTGCAAGCAACAGGCTGCATAGGCTTTAATGGAGCTCATCTTCTGCATTGACTGCAAAGCCGCAAAATTGGTGGAGGTCTTAGCACTGAGACCCTGTCCGATTTAAAAAAAAAAATTATAATTTTTTTAAAATTCTTTTTATTTTATTTTTTTATATACAATGACCGTAAGTCTTCAAACAGAAGGAGATACTATAACCCAATGACGCAGGTACTCTACGATCTGACTGCAGCGCCGTGCATTACCTGCACTCCATCATGTAAATCTTTCCGAGTCGCCGTTTTTTATGATAGAATGAGAGGAAACTGCTGAGCTCCACAGACGGGCAGAAAAAAGATTCACTTAAGATTTTAACAACTCGATTAATATTTCACGTAAAAACGTAAGTGGAAATCGGATTGATGCTTGATACCTGATGAAAAAGGGGTAGGAAAAAGCCTTAGTATGTTTGGCTGACCGCGCATGCTGGGAGTTGTAGTTTTGAAACAGCTGGAGGCACGCTGGTTGGGAAACCCTGGTATAGTTGAGAGGCCCTTATACAGGATAGATCAGTGTTTCGCAACCAGTGTGCCTCCAGCTGTTGCAAAACTACAACTCCCAGCATGCCCGGACAGCCAACGGCTGTCCGGGCATGCTGGGAGTTGTAGTTTTGCAACAGCTGGAGGCACACTGGTTGCGGGAAAAAAAAACTGTATACTTTTAGGATTGAAAATTTATTTGACTTGTATAATAATGAGGGGAGTCAGATGACGACGCCGGAGCCTCCTAAATTGAAAATATTAGATTAAAAAAAAACGTGTTCATGGAAACCATCAGCATCATTGGTTCTGGATCTGTTATCACTACAATCGATAATAATTAACATTTTATGACATGTGCTTCTCCGTAGCTTGGCTCGATAAAACATGAATATTCAATGGTGATGTCTTCATAAGGAATTAGTAGAGAAAAATAATAGTCATTAGGTCTGTCAGTAACAGCGAGCTGCTTATTGATGGTTTCCTATCACCACTTCGGGAGGAGGATTAAAGGGGTATTCCAGGCAAAAACTTTTTTTTATATATATATCAACTGGCTCTGGAAAGTTAAACAGATTTGTAAATTACTTCTATTAAAAAATCTTAATCCTTCCAATAGTTATTAGCTTCTGAAGTTTTCTGTCTAACTGCTCAATGATGATGTCACGTCCCGGGAGCTGTGCATGATGGGAGAATATTCCCATAGGAACTGCACAGCTCCCGGGACGTGAGTCATCAGAAAGCTAGTTAGACAGAAAACAACAGCTCAACTTCAGAAGCTAATAACCATTGGAAGGATTAGGATTTTTTAATAGAAGTAATTTACAAATCTGTTTAACTTTTCGGAGCCAGTTGATATATATAAAAAAAAAGTTTTTGCCTGGAATACCCCTTTAAGACGATGCTATGATTAAATCTGTTAAGTATGTGCAATTATATGTTATAGGTTGACTTCATATTATAAATATATAATTATATATATATATGTATATATATATATATATATATATATATGTATACATACATACAGTCATGGCCGTAAATGTTGGCACTAGAGATGAGCGAACTTAGGGTGCATGCACACCACGTTTTTGCTATCCAGTTCCCGTATACGGTTTTCCTTCAAAAACCGTACTAAAACGTATTGAAAACCGGATGTATTGACTTAACATTGCAAACCGTATTGCAAACGCATCATACGGTTATGTCCCATTGGCGACTTTTACGGTTGGCCCCAGTTTTTCAGCCGTGTTCGCAACCGGAGTGTACAGCGTTTTTAGGTCCGGTTGACCAACCGTATCCTAACCGGATACGTTTTTATTAACATGGAAGTCAATGAGAACCGGACTAAACCGTATGAGTGTACGGTTGCATCCGTCTTAATCCCTCCGTTTTTATTATTGCACATGCGGAATGCAAGCCGAAAACACCACTACACCTTCTAGAATGTTCTTTCTGGAAAAAAACTTTATTTAAAAACAAGGCGAACATTGACAGACGTATACGTTTTTTTAGGGTGAAAACGGATACAACCGGATTAAACCGTACATCACGATTCAAACCGGATACAGGTTGATCTATGTGCACACTGTTTAATACGGTTGAGTCCGGTTTTTGCCTATCCGTTTTTTACAAGAAAAACCTGATACGGGAACTGGATAGCGAAAACGTGGTGTGCATGCACCCTTACAGTAAATTCGATTCGCCATGAACTTCTCGGCTCGGCAGTTGATGACTTATCCTGCATAAATTAGTTCAGCTTTCAGGTGCTCCCGTGGGCTGGAAATGGTGGATACAGTCCTAGAAGACTCTTTCCTAGGACTGTATCCACCTTTTCCAGCCACCGGAGCACCTGAAAGCTGAACTAATTTATGCAGGATAAGTCATCAACTGCCGAGCCGACAAGTTCGTGACGAATCGAATTTACTGTAAGTTCGCTCATCTCTAGTTGGCACCCCTGAAATTTTTCAAGAAAATGAAGTATTCCTCACAGAAAAGGATTGCTGTAACACAGGTTTTGCTATACACTTGTTTATTCCCTTTGTGTGTATTGGAACTAAACCAAAAAGGAGGAAAAAAAAGCAAATTGGACATAATGTCACCAAACTCCAAAAATGGGCTGGACAAAATTATTGGCGCCCTTAACTTAATATTTGGTTGCACACCCTTTGGAAAAAATAACTGAAATCAGTGGCTTCCTATAACCATCAATAAGCTTCTTACACCTCTCAGCCGGAATGTTGGAGCACTCTTCCTATAACCATCAATAAGCTTCTTACACCTCTCAGTCGGAATGTTGGACCACTCTTCCTATAACCATCAATAAGCTTCTTACACCTCTCAGCCGGAATGTTGTACCACTCTTCCTTTACAAACTGCTCCAGGTCTCTCTTATTGGAAGGCGCCTTTTCCCAAGAGTAATTTTAAGATCTCTCCCCTGGTGTTCAAGGGGATTTTGATCTGGACTCATTGCTGCCACTTCAGAACTCTCCAGCACTTTGTTGCCATCCATTTCTGGGGGCTTTTTGACATATGTTTGTGGTCATTGTCCTGCTGGAAGACCCAAGATCTCGGACGCAAACCCAGCTTTCTGACACTGGGCTGTACAGTGCGACCCAAAATCCATTGTTAATCCTCAGATTTCATGATGTCTTGTACACATTCAAGGCCCCCAGTGCCAGAGGTAGCAAAACAACCCAAAACATCATTGACCTCCCCCATATGTCACTGTAGGTTCTGTGTTATTTTCTTTTTAGGCCTCATTCCATTTTTGGTAAACAGTAGAATGATGCGCTTTATCAAAAAGCTCTATCTTGGTCTCATCTGTCCACAAGACGTTTTTCCAGAAGGATTTTGGTTACTCAAGTTCATTTTGGCAAAATGTAGTCTTGGTTTTTTTATGTCTCTGTGTCAGCAGTGGGGTCCTCCTGGGTCTCCTCCATAGTGGGGTCCTCCTGGGTCTCCTCCATAGTGGGGTCCTCCTGGGTCTCCTCCATAGTGGGGTCCTCCTGGGTCTCCTCCATAGTGGGGCCCTCCTGGGTCTCCTCCATAGTGGGGTCCTCCTGGGTCTCCTCCATAGTGGGGTCCTCCTGGGTCTCCTCCATAGTGGGGTCCTCCTGGGTCTCCTCCATAGTGGGGCCCTCCTGGGTCTCCTCCATAGTGGGGTCCTCCTGGGTCTCCTCCATAGTGGGGTCCTCCTGGGTCTCCTCCATAGTGGGGTCCTCCTGGGTCTCCTCCATAGTGGGGTCCTCCTGGGTCTCCTCCATAGTGGGGTCCTCCTGGGTCTCCTCCATAGTGGGGTCCTCCTGGGTCTCCTCCATAGTGGGGTCCTCCTGGGTCTCCTCCATAGCGTTTCATTTCATTTAAAAGTCGACGGATAGTTCACGCTGACACTGATGCTCCCTGAGCCTCCAGGACAGCTTGAATATCTTTGGAACTTGTTTGGGGCTGCTTATCCACCATCTGGACTCTCCTGGGTTGACACCTTTCATCAATTTTTCTCTTCCGTCCACGCCCAGGGAGATTATCTACAGTGCCATGGGTTGCAAACTTCTTGATAATGTTGCGCACTGTGGACAAAGGCAAATCTAGATCTCTGGAGATGGACTTGTGACCTTGAGATTGTTGATATTTTTCCACAATTTTGGTTCTCAAGTCCTCAGACAGTTCTCTTCTCCTCTTTCTGTTGTCCATGCTTAGTGTGGCACACACAGACACACAATGCAAAGACTAAGTGAACTTCTCTCCTTTTTATCTGCTTTCAGGTGTGATTTTTATATTGCCCACACCTGTTACTTGCCCCAGAGTATAAAGGAGCATCACATGCTTGAAACAATCTTATTTATCCACAATTTTGAAAGGGGCGAATAATTGTGTCCAGACCATTTTTTGGAGTTTGGTGACATTATGTCCAATTTGCTTTTTTTCCTCCTTTTTTGGTTTAGTTCCAATACACACAAAGGGAATAAACATCTGTATAGCAAAACCTGTGTTACTGAAATCCTTTTCTGTGAGAAATACTTCATTTTCTAGAAAAATGTCAGGGGTGCCAACATTTACGGCCATGACTGTATATATATATAATATATATATATATATATTTCTGTGACACATCTCACTCTTAGTCAAAAAATTTAGGCTCTTAGCGCACTTTTTGATCAAAATGTGTCCCCCATCCACCACGTGGAGGTGGCCTCATTTCGGATGGGACCCTAACACTCATTCCACTCACCTCTGCTGGGCATATGGCTTCTGACTGGTTGAAATGCTGGATCCACTATCAATTTAAAATACCTCCTGTGAAAAAGGGGAGGGGTGCCACTCCCCCTTAATTGCACAGCAAAAATAAAAATAAATATATATATATATATATATATAATATACAGTATATATATATAATTATTATTATTTTTTTTATGTATATATATATATTTTTTTGTATTATGTATTTATATAGTATGTGCAATCAGTGCCACAACTCTGTTCAAACACACACACACACACATATGTGTATATATATATATAATTATTATTTTTTGGTACATAATTACATGTTAAGTCTCCTTGTCCAGTACTCACAGATCTCACTGTTACTATCGCTCTCCAGCTCAGTGTATATTTGTATATTTTTAGCCCAATATTTGGCCCAATAAATATAGACTGTAATGGCTGTGATGTCATCATGTGACATCACGGGGGTTCCCATACAACACAGCGAGGTTCTCATCATCGATTCTTGGCATGGCTGACTCATACCCTCCCATACAAGATGTTATTAATAGATCCATAAAAACAGATTTACTAGCACTAACATAAGGGAACGCCAAATCTGCCAGACCTGTTCTCTTCTATAATAATAAAATATATATATATATATATATAATAATATATATACACATTAAGGGGCTAAAATTTACTAGCATTGCTTGTCAGGAAATACTCATCCCGGCCTCGTTCTTATACACGTGCCCCAGTTAAATAAGACGCCGTAACACTATAGAGCCGAATCCTGAGAAGGAGATAAGTAGGTCTCTGGAAGCAATCAATGCGATGCATAGCTCGGTAATGCGAACCTCGGCCCTGGAGGATTAGGGGTTAATATTGCCGGCTTGAGGCTCCTACTTAAAAGGATCTTGCGGGAGATGACTCGACTTATGTAACAGGCGCCGGAAAGTGAAGGCACTCAACTAGGCTATGGGCAAACAAGGGGTTAACCATTGCTGCATAAGCCTGGTAATGTGTGCGGGAGATGACTGGCATCAGGGCAGATTAGGTAACACACTGACTTCATAATGTGTCTGGATGCCCGGCGCTCGTGCTGCCACCTCGCGTGGTGTAAGACGGTAATTCTTCTCCTGCCGGTCTGACATATGTTACCGCCCGGGACTGATGTGACTCCCGCTATTCCCTGCCATCGCGCCATATTGGGTGGACAGAATCTGGATGACTTCAGTCCTTCTCGTCATAAGGGGTGTCAGTGCCAACTTGTTGTCGGTGCCAGGCTAGCTGTGCCCATGTTGGTGGCATTATGTGCCCAGCTCAGTCTCCATCCCGTGTGCACTGCTCAGTGAGTATAGCTCGTGGCGCCAGGGGACCCGGCGATGCCTAATGCAGTGTCAGGCTTCCCCTCCGATTATAGATCACACGGCGATGCCTGCCCGTGACCCCCATCCACTTGATCTGAGACTAACAGGACCTGACACGCATTGTGGATTTCGAGGCAGTCAGCAAGTAGGGGGGCTGCAAGGTGTGAATAATTTAGCTGCAGGAAGATTGGCTGATGTTTTATTTACTAAGGCAGAAAAAAGGAGAGGTGAGGGGGTGCGCCGTGCAGCCGAGGACGCGGCGGGCAGACGGGTGTTTTAGGTTTGTGAGAATCGGATGGAGATTATAGGAACCTGAATTATTTAGGTTACAGTCAAAACACCAATGTATTATTCCTATCTAACAAGGGGGAGCCATACTGGTTGCAGGGGATGAGTAAGGGGGTTACTTACTTACGTACTGGCACATAGGGATGCCAACTTCTTCAGGGTCAGTGATGATAGTGAAAGAAGAAGAAATAATCCAGCACTTGGGAAAACTGCTGCTTTATTTTCAAGTCCTCTTTAAAATAGCCTTGAGCTGATACACTTCACAACATCTGAAAGATATTGACGCGTTTCGAGCGCATGCGCTCGAAACGCGTCAAGATCTTTCAGATGTTGTGAAGTGTGTCAGCTCAACGCTGTTGGATTTCAAAATAAAGCCGCAGTTTTCCCAATTGCTTTATTATTTCTTCTTCTTTCTATATTGGACGCACGGAGTCTAGGTGGGAATCCGAGCATGGAAATTAGCAGGTGAGCTGGACTTTCCGTATTTCAGTGATGATAGTCCCTCCATTTTCATGCACCTCCTCGTCCAGCCATGCTCTGTGAGATCCCTTTAAAGGGGTACGCCACTGGAAAACATTTTCTTTTAAATCAACTGGTGCCAGAAAGTTAAACAGATTTGAAAATTACCGCTATTAAAAAATCCCAATTCTTCCAGTACTTATCAGCTGCTGTATGCTCCACAGGAAGTTTTTTTCTTTTTGAATTTCCTTTCTGCCTGACCACAAGTGCTCTCTGCTGACACCTCTGTCTAGGGATCGATGGATTATCAGTTTGGCCGATATTATCGGCCGATAATCATGATTTTGGGCATTATCGTATCGGCAATTACCTTGCCGATAATGCCCCGCCCCTCGCACCGCCTGCACCGCTTAGCCCCCCCACTGACCCGCCGCTTAGCCCCCACCGCACCCCCCACCGCCCCGGCCCCATTGCCTCCCCCATCCCCAGTTTTATAATTACCTGTTCCTGGGGCCCGGGGTCAACGCTACTTCTGGCTCCTGCTGCGTCCTGCGTTACGCTGTGCGCAATGACGAGTGACGCGACGTGACGTCACCGTCTGTGCGCACAGTGACCGCTCAGGAGGACGCCACCGGAGTCAGATGTAGAGTGGACCCTGGGCCCCAGGAACAGGTAATTATAAAATCGGGGATGGGGGAGGCAATGGGGCCGGGGCGGTGGGGGGTGCAGTGCGGTGGAGCGCGGTGCTGCGGTGGGTGGTCGCGGTGGCTGTGATAGGACTCAGGACCCCCGGACAGGCAGGGGGAGAGAAACGGGTGGTGGCGGCGGTCTATGGCAACGCAACAGCCGCTGCAGTTCATTGTTTTAAAGCACCCGCTTTAAATCAATGATCTGTGGGGGGGGGGGGGGTAAATAGCCGATAATTTATACCAGAATATCGGTACAAGTTATTGGCTATCGGCCCTAACCTCCACCGATTATCGGTATCAGCCCTAAAAAAACGATATCGGTCGATCCCTACCTCTGTCTATGTCAGGAACTGTCCAGAGCAAGAGAGGGGGGTTGCTAATGTGATTTTCTCCTACTCTGGACAGTCCCTAAAATGGACAGAGGTGTCAGCAGAGAGCACTGTGGTCAGGCAGAAAGAAAGGAAATTAAAAAAGAAAAGAACTTCCTGTGTATCATACATATAATAAGTACTGGAAGGATTGGGATTTTTTTTATAGAAGTAATTTACCAATCTGTTTAATTTTCTGGCACCAGCTCATGTAAAAAAAAAAAAAAAAAAATTTCCACCAGAGTACCCCTTTAAGAGTAACCAGCTTCATTTATTTCTCTTGTAGATGTGTCAGCCATCCACGGGCAGGTGGACCGCAGCAGCCTCGGCAGCGTCCTCCGAGATCTGGTGAAACCGGGCGATGAGAACCTGAGGGAGATGAACAAGAAGCTGCAGAACATGCTGGAGGAGCAGCTCACCAAGAACATGCACCTGCAGAAGGTGAGCGCCATGGACATATCTAGGCCAATCCCGACAATTTAAAGGGGTATTCCAGTAAAAAAAAAAAACTTTTTTTTTCCCTATCAACTGGCCCCAGAAAGTTATACAGATTTGTAAATTACTTCTATTAAAAAAAAAATCTTAATCCTTCCAGTACTTATCAGCTGCTGAAGTTGAGTTGTTCTTTTCTGTCTGACCACAGTGCTCTCTGCTGACGCCTCTCTGTCTCTCTCAAGAACTGTCCAGAGCAGGAAAAGTTTGCTATGAGGATTTGCTCCTACTCTGTGCAGTTCCTGAGACAGACAGACAGACAGACAGGTGTCAACGGAGAGCACTGTGGTCAGACAGAAAAGAGCAACTCAACTTCAGCAGCTGATAAGTACTGGAAGGATTAAGATTTTTTTTATAAAAGTAATTTACAAATCTGTTTAACTTTCTGGAGCCAGTTGATATGAAAAAAATAGTTTTTCACTGGAATACCCCTTTAAGTAGGATCGAACGACCATCTAACAAAGTGTTTCCCAACCAGGGTGCCTCAAGCTGTTGCAAAACTACAACTCCCAGCATACCCGGACAGCCAAAGGCTGTCCGGGCATGCTGGGAGTTGTAGTTTTGCAACAGCTGGAGGCACACTGGTTTTGAAACATTGATCTATCACTTATAGGGGCCTCACTTCGGCTGCCCAGTCATGCTGGGAGTTGTAGTTTTGCAACAGCTGGAGGCACACTGGTTTGGAAACATTGATCTATGACTTATAGGGGCCTCACGTCGGCTGCCCGGTCATGCTGGGGGTGTTAGTTTTGCAACAGCTGTAGACACACTAGTTGGGAAACATTAATCTAACATCTATAGGGGCCTTCCTTTTGATGTCCGGGCAACAGCTGGAGGCACACATACTAACATGTATAGGGGCCCCTTAACGGTAGATGTCAGGGAAGACTGGACATATTGGATTTTTTAGATGCCTAATCTTCTTGTTCTCAGGGGTAGATAGACTCCTCTGTTGGTGGCTTATCAGCAGATTTCACCCCCCCCCCTCTGTTCAGAACATATGCACGCTCAGCTGAGCATGCATGTGTGTGTGGGGGCATCAGGAGAGAGAGCTGTCAGCTGAAATATTTGTCTGACCACTATGTGTGTATGGCCAGCTTTAGACTGATGAGACAGGAAGGATAATAGCATGACAGTAGAGCAGGGCAACCCAACCAGCGTGCCTCCAGCTGTTGCAAAACTATAACTCCCAGACTGCCGAAAGCTGTCGGGCATGCTGGGAGTTGTAGTTTTGCAAAAGCTGGAGGCACGCTGGTTGAGAAACACTGCAGTAAAGAAAGAGAGAGAGACACTACCATCAAGCTTGGAGGAGCAGGAAGACTGGATAGGAAATAGATGCGACTACAAGACTTTACGGACACAAACATAAGATCAGATCAATGCCAGAAAATCAGGTGTTACCGTCACCGCTGCATACGGCAAGAATACTGAGTATGTAGTTAAAGGCAGCAGCACCGCCGTACACCTCATTTTCTTCATTGATTTGACCTTTATGTCAACAGGCCCCATAAAGGGAATCCAGACAGATATACAGGCTGCAGATTACTCTTCAAGGGAGTATTAAAGGGGTACTCCCCTGGAAAACATATTTTTTAAATCCACTGGTGCCAGAAAGTTAAACAGATTCGTAAATTACTTCTTTTTAAAAATCTTAATCCTTCCAGTACTTATCAGCTGCTGTATGCTCCACAGGAAGGTCTTTTCTTTTTGAATTTCCTTTCTGTCTGACCACAGTGCTCTCTGCTGACACCTCTGTCCATTTTAGGAACTGTCCGGAGCAGGAGAGGTTTGCTTGTGGGGATGTGCTCCTGCTCTCGACAGTTCCTAAAATGGAGTCAAACGCTGACTCCGGTTGGGCCATTTTTTGCCCCCTATACGGATAGACCACGGTTTAAGGTCTGGTGGGGAAACCGTATATGGGGCAAAAATACACACACACACACACATATATATATATATATATATATATATATATATAAAATCCCCGGATCCAGGCGGTTGCTCAGTCCTGCGTTAGACTTGACCACGTCCCAATAAGTAGGAATCTCCAAAATATCAAGGCGGCACTCCAGTGATCCAATACAAAAAGTGATTTTATTCACCCAAGTGTGAACTGCGACGTTTCAACCTACTCAATTAGGTCTTTTTCAAGCATCGCTTGCTTGAAAAAGACCTCATTGAGTAGGTTGAAACGTTGCAGTTCACACTTGGGTGAATAAAATCACTTTTTATATTGGATCGCTGGAGTGCCGCCTTGATATTTTGGAGATTTATTTTTATATATATATATATATATATATATATAGATATATAGATATAGATATAGATATAGATATATATATATATATATATATATATATATATATATATATATAATATATTACATATATAGCAGCGTGCACCTGTATGCCAGGTCCATATAGTAGTTTGGGATCAGTAGTGCTGGCTAACTTATCCTCTTATCCTTGTTTAATATATATATATATATATATATATATACACACACACATATATAATTATTTATATTAACATATTTATACTTATGTATGTATTTATAAATATCATTTATTTTAATTAACGATATATATATATATATATATATATATATATATATATATATAATATATAGCAATAGTAGATGAAGGGGAGCAGAGTGCACAAGGATTCGAGATCTGTGCTTTTCTACACAGATGTGTGAATAAACCCACGCTTTTACTGGAATTCTGGTGTGCCGCTTCTACTTGGTTTTGGGTATATATATATATATATATATATATATATATATATATATATATATAAAAAAAACATATCAAATGATCATTATTTTGCAGGGTTTCCCCTTTAAACCTAAGCCTTATTTTACACACTTATATTTTCCTGTCGTGCCCCGCAAAGCTCTGTGAAGCACACGGCATGCTGGGAAACTCAGCCCCCACACTCCGAGCGCCGTGACTTAGTGTTAGGGAAAAAATAATTGCCCAGTTGACAGTCCTCTATATAAAGCATTCACCATTTATGGAAACCTTACCGTTTTAGATGGGGGAGGGCACCTGTCAATCACAGCCATATAGTCGGAGCCCCTCTGAGGTATTCCCCGTGACTTAGCGGCGGTCTCCTGTCGCTCGATCTTGCTGAGGCAGGTAATGGGCCTGGGGAGAGCTCAATGGGAAATAAGCCACCAGGCAATATCGGCCTAATCATTTTTGCAAAGACTTTTAATCAATACTAGGAAATGACCGGCTTAGCAATGTGCTGATACAGGAGCACTCCGGGGCCGTCCCTCGTGCCAGTGCTGCGCTGTGCGCCGGACTCCTTTACTGTGTGTCCTGGGCCGCCGAGTATCACCATACAGCCGGCTATACCGCAGACTGTGCCGGAAGATAATACCGCTCTGCAGACTAGACAGGACCGAAGGTGACGATACTAGGATGGATACGTGTCGTCGCCTCGGCCCGACTTATGTTCCTTAGATTGGAAAGTGCAGGTATAAAGGAAATCAATGCTCTGTGTGCGGAGCGGGGGTTAGGTATGGGATACCTGGGTGCATTATGTCAGAAGCGTACTGTACTACTGGATAATAACATTTGCTGCTTGACCAATCCCACCAATTTAGTTGTGAGTTTAGTTGGGAACCATGTGCCTCCAGCTGTTGCAAAATTACAACTTCCAGCATGCACTGTGGACCTCTGGCTGTTTCAAAACTACAATTCCCAGCATGACAGTTCCTGAGACAGACAGACAGGTGTCAGCAGAGAGCACTGTGGTCAGACAGAAAAGAACAACTCAATTTCAGCAGCTGATTAGTACTGGAAGGATTAAGATTTTTTTAATAGAAGTAATTTACAAATCTGTTTAACTTTCTGGAGCCAGTTGATATGAAAAAAAAATAGTTTTTCACTGGAATACACCTTTAAGTAGGATCGAACGACCAACTAACAAAGTGTTTCCCAACAGGGTACCTCAAGCTGTTGCAAAACTACAACTCCCAACATACCCAGGCAGCCTAAGGCTGTCTGGGCATGCTGGGAGTTGTAGTTTTGCAACAGCCAGAGGTCCACAGGCTACAGAACAGCTTTTCACAATTTGTGGACCTCCATCTGCTGCATAACTACATCTCCCAGCATGCCCAGAATGCCTGCCCGAGCATACTGGGAGTTGTATTTTTGGAACAGCTGGAGGCACCCCAGTAAGGAAACACTGATCTATAAAAATCCACAGTATGCCCACAGCAACGTACTGTTACTATTTCACTGCTACATGACAACTTTTCCTGCATGGCCAATCCCACCAATTTAGTTGTGATTTAGTTGGGAACCGTGGTGCCTCCAGCTGTTGCAGAACTGCAACTCCCAGCATGCTGGGACTTGTTGTAGTTTTGCAACTTCCAGAGGTCCGCTGTTTGAAGACCTAGGCTACAGAACAGTGATTCCCAATTTGTGGACCTCCACCTGATGCATAACCACATCTCCCAGCATGCCCAGAGGGCTTCTGGCTGTCCGAGCATACTGGTGAGTTGTAGTTTTACAACAGCTGGAGGCACCCCAGTTTTGGAAACACTGATCTATACAAATCCACAGCATGCCCACAGAAGCGTACTGTTACTACTATAACTTTTGCTGCGTGGCCAATCCCACCAATTTTAGTTTGGATCATCTAAAAAATTGTTTCCCAACGAGGGTGCCAAAGGCTGTCCAGGCATGCTGGGAGTTGTAGTTTTGCAACAGCTGGATGACCACAGTTTGAAGACCTAGGCTATAAAGCAGTGTTTCCCAATTTGTGGGCCTCCAGCTGTTGCAAAACTACAACTCCCTGCATGCCCGGACAGCCTTCGGCTGTCCGGGCATACTGGGAGTTGTAGTTTTGCAACAGCTGGAGGCACCACGTTTGGGAAACACTGATCTATACAAATCCACAGCATGCTCGGACAGCCAAAGGGACCCCCCTGGTCCCGTCTGCACCCACACACTAACCTCTATATGCAATATGCTATCAGACAAGGATAAAGCACCCAGAGGGTGGCAGATGATGAGAGTAGTAGTAGAACAAGTGTCCGAGTTTGGGTGGGAGGAATATTAACTCTGCTCAATAGAAAGAATTAGTCACAGGGTGATGGATCTGTTGGATTTCTCTGCACAATGTAAGAAGCAGGTCGTGTGTATCCCCAGTTGTGTTCCTGTGGAGAGAAGGTCTATCAATCAATGGCCGGGTCTTAGTAAAGCCGCTCTGAAGCCGTAATGATGGAGCTGTTTGCATTCAGCCTGGCTCAGCACTGAGTCCTGGTGCACGGAGTAAGGAATAATTCATTTATGGCCTGTATGAACGTAATTTACTGTAAATGGTTTACACTGCGGCCGGCATTACTGTGCGGTTGTAGTGCTTTTGTGTTGTTTATCACTTTATCACAGATATTTTCTAGTATTAATGTGTGCAAAGGGGTTCACTATACACAGCCCGTCCCCTCCAGTCACTATATACACAGCCCATCCCCTCCAGTCACTATATACACAGCCCGTCCCCTCCAGTCACTATACACACAGCCCGTCCCCTCCAGTCACTGTACACAGCCCGTCCCCTCCAGTCACTATATACACAGCCCGTCCCCTCCAGTCACTATATACACAGCCCGTCCCCTCCAGTCACTATATACACAGCCCGTCCCCTCCAGTCACTATACACACAGCCCGTCCCCTCCAGTCACTATATACACAGCCCGTCCCCTCCAGTCACTATATACACAGCCTGTCCCCTCCAGTCACTATACACAGCCAGTCCCCTCCAGTCACTATATACACAGCCCGTCCCCTCCAGTCACTGTACACAGCCCGTCCCCTCCAGTCACTATATACACAGCCCCTCCCCTCCAGTCACTATATACACAGCCCGTCCCCTCCAGTCACTATACACACAGCCCGTCCCCTCCAGTCACTATATACACAGCCCGTCCCCTCCAGTCACTATATACACAGCCCGTCCCCTGCAGTCACTATATACACAGCCCGTCCCCTCCAGTCACTATATACACAGCCCGTCCCCTCCAGTCACTACACACACAGCCCGTCCCCTCCAGTCACTATATACACAGCTCGTCCTCCTCCAGTCACTACACACACAGCCCGTCCCCTCTGGTCACTATATACACAGCCCGTCCCCTCCAGTCACTATATACACAGCCCGTCCCCTCCAGTCACTATACACACAGCCCGTCCCCTCCAGTCACTATACACACAGCCCGTCCCCTCCAGTCACTATATACACAGCCCGTCCCCTCCAGTCACTATATACACAGCCCGTCCCCTCCAGTCACTATATACACAGCCCGTCCCCTCCAGTCACTATATACACAGCCCGTCCCCTCCAGTCACTATATACACAGCCCGTCCCCTCCAGTCACTATATACACAGCCCGTCCCCTCCAGTCACTATACACACAGCCCGTCCCCTCCAGTCACTATACACACAGCCCGTCCCCTCCGGTCACTATATACACAGCCCGTCCTCCTCCAGTCACTATATACACAGCCCGTCCTCCTTCAGTCACTATATACACAGCTCGTCCTCCTCCAGTCACTACACACACAGCCCGTCCCCTCCAGTCACTATATACACAGCCCGTCCCCTCCGGTCACTACACACACAGCCGGCCCCCTCCGGTCACTATATACACAGCCCGTCCCCTCCAGTCACTATATACACAGCTCGTCCTCCTCCAGTCACTATATACACAGCCCATCCCCTCCAGTCACTACACACACAGCCCGTCCCCTCCAGTCACTATACACACAACCCGTCTTCTCCAGTCACTATATACACAGCCCGTCCCCTCCAGTCACTATATACACAGCTCGTCCTCCTCCAGTCACTATATACACAGCCCGTCCCCTCCAGTCACTATATACACAGCTCGTCCTCCTCCAGTCACTATATACACAGCCCGTCCCCTCCAGTCACTATACACACAGCCGGCCCCCTCCGGTCACTACACACACAGCCGGCCCCCTCCGGTCACTACACACTTAGCCTTTACACACACTTGGGAGACATTGGGCTATTTCTTGCCATTGTTACTTGTCTTCCATCAGGACATGAGAAGGTCAAACAGATCTCAGGCTGCCAGTGTGCAAGGAATCCATCCCATTGATTTTCCGATTGCATAGAACCTGCGGCCTGGGAATAGCAACATGAAAAGCCTCTTCCTACTGCTGGGAGAAGCAGATTTCTTAAGTGTCGCCTTAACCTTCATGTACCAAGCATGGGGCGCCACGTGACAGACATGATCGCACAGCGCCAGGGGAGGGGTATAGTCCGCAGACGTGACAGTGATGGTCTATATATATATATATATATATATATATATACTGATGATTTGGGAGAAGCAGCACAACTAAAAGTTGCTCAGGTGCCGGGTGCCAGCTGGTATAGGCTCTGGTCCGGAGACTTAAAGTAGATATCCAAAATAAAGAAACTCCAGCAGCACACCGTTGTAGTGAAAAACAAATGTGAAGTTTATTCACCCAAAGTCTTGCGACGTTTCGGCCGTCCAATTACAGCCTTTCTCATGCTTGAGAAAGGCTGTAATTGGACGGCCGAAACGTCGCAAGACTTTGGGTGAATAAACTTCACATTTGTTTTTCACTACAACGGTGTGCTGCTGGAGTTTCTTTATTTTGGATATATATATATATATATGGAGATGTGGATTCCTTTTCTAAGGCTACATTCACACCACGATTTTGCAATACGGCTGCCGGGACGTGTGAATGCCAACAGCTGTCCGGGCATGCTGGGTGTTGTAGTTTTGCTACAGCTGGAGGCACTCTGGTTGGGAAACACTGCCTTAGTGCTTTTTTTTTATATATATATATATATATATATATATATATATATATATCAACTGGCTCCAGAAAGTTAAACAGATTTGTAAATTACTTCTATAAAAAAAATCTTAATCCTTTCAGTACTTATGAGCTCTCTGATGACACCTGTCTTGGGAACTGTCCAGAGTAGAAGCAAATTCCCACAGCAAACCTCTTCTACTCTGTGCAGTTCCCGAGACAAGCAGAGGTGTCAGCAGAGAGCACTGTTGCCAGACAGAAAAGAACAACTCAACTTCAGCAGCTGATAATTATTGGAAGGATTAAGATTTTTTTTTTTTTATAGAAGTAATTTACAAATCTGTATAACTTTCTGGAGCCAGTTGATATATTAAAAAAAAAAGTTTTTCCCTGGAATACCCCTTTAACCCTTTCTCTTTCTCTCATGCAGGACCTAGAAGCTCTGTCCCAGGAGATTGTCCGACTAAGCAAGGAATGTGTGCCCGGGAGCCCCCAGACCCCATCCTCAAGCTGAAACCAGGACTGTGGCTTTACTCCCATCATCTCAAGCTTCCCACTAGTGCAGCCGCCCCCTGTGGACTAGATGAACTGGATGTTCCCCCCATTTTTACGCCTTACGTTCCCCCCTAGACTTGTGCATTCCATGTGTGCGTTGGTTTTTATCTTAGTTGCCTCCTTTGAACCTTTTCTTCTCTGGATGTTGTGGGGTCACCATGAATCCACATTATACGGTAGGGACAGTTTGCACAAATGTGACGTGAATCATGGGGATGTATGTAGGGGCACCTCTTACCCCTGAGTCATGATTTCCCTGCCCCACCTTAATTTCCAGGTCTTATGAATTTTATCTTAATGCCTTCTACACCCTGCACCGAGCCGTCCAGCCGCATCCTCTTCATTTCCTGCCATTGCACCTCACATTCCCTCAAGCCAGAGCATTGTTTCCCAACCTGCTTTGGAAAAGTACAACTCCTAGCATTTGGCTGTCCGGGCAACAGCTGGAGGCACACTGGGAAATACTGCTTCAGAGCTTTAAAGTAGAAGTCTCGTGGTGAAAAACTTATCCCCTATCCGCAGGGGGGTCTAACCACTGGGGGCCCCCACAATCTCCTGTATGGAGCCCCGGCTTTCCCCGGGAGCGTTGTGTCACGATCTCCATATAGCTCTATGGGAGAGACAAAGATAGCTGAACGGTATATGGAGGGGGCGTGGCAGCCCCCGCTTCATGTGGAGGTCGTGACGCACCACTCCCAGGGAGAGGGGGGCTCCAACGGTCGGATCACCCGCAATCTAAAATGTATCCCCTATCCTGTGGATAGGGGATAAGTTTTTCACCACAAGGCTTCTCCTTTAAGGAAATATGTCACACTAAAAATGCAGTCCAATCTGTAGGTATCAGGTTATAGAGCAGGAGGAGCTGAGCAGATGATATATACAATACAGTACAATCTGCAGATATCATGTTATAGAGCAGGAGGAGCTGAGCAGATGATATATACAATACAGTACAATCTGCAGGTATCATGTTATAGATCAGGAAGAGCTGAGCAGATGATATATACAATATAGTACAATCTGCAGGTATCATGTTATAGAGCAGGAGGAGCTGAGCAGATGATATATACAATACAGTACAATCTGCAGGTATCATGTTATAGAGCAGGAAGAGCTGAGCAGATGATACATACAATATAGTACAATCTGCAGGTATCATGTTATAGAGAAGGAGGAGCTGAGCAGATGATATATACAATACAGTACAATCTGCAGGTAACGTTATAGAGCAGGAGGAGCTGAGCAAATGATATATACAATACAGCACAATCTGCAGGTATCATGTTATAGAGCAGGAGGAGCTGAGCAGATGGTATATACAATACAGTACAATCTGCAGGTATCATGTTATAGGCAGGAGGAGCTGAGCAGATATATACAATTCAGTACAATCTGGAGGTGTCATGTTATAGAGGAGGAGGAGCTGAGCAGAAGATATATATACAATACAGTACAATCTGCAGGTGTCATGTTATAAAGGAGGAGGAGCTGAGCAGAAGATATATATACAATACAGTACAATCTGCAGGTATCATGTTATAGAGCAGGAGGAGCTGAGCAGATTATATATAAAATACAGTACAATCTGCAGGTATCATGTTATAGAGCAGGAGGAGCTGAGCGGATGATATATACAATACAGTACAATCTGCAGGTATCATGTTATAGAGCAGGAGGAGCTGAGCAGATGATATATAGTTTTGTAGGGAAAGTTCTAGGATAACTTGTCATTTATTCATGTGAATCTCTGCTCATTCATAAATAGTCATGTGGGTGGTACCTCTCGGTGATTGACAGCAATCTGTGTATGTAGAGAGAGCTGTTTATTATATTGAGCTATGTAGCCATGTGGACAAGTTTACTGAAGAGATTGACAGCTATGTGTGTGCATGTAGTGATGTGTGAGAGCTGTCAATCACTGCGAGGACTGCCTCCTTGACTACACAGCTGTCAGTCACTGAGTAGCCCCACCCATATGACTACTTTGCCCAGAATGCGCAAAGATTTACAGGGATAAATGACAAGTTATCCTCCATCTCAAGATCGGTGCGGGTCCCAGAGGTGGGACATTTCTGGCATGTTCTATGAATACGCCATAAATGTCCAGATGGATATACCCTGTATATTTCATAGAGGTGAAAGTGGTAAAGACGAAAGCGAAGCAGCAGCTATCAGACTCCTCTCACATATTCTTCTGAATATTAAAGGGTAACTCAAACCACAACTAACATTTTAATAGCACCTTCCCCCTGTTATACCTACACAAGGTTCAGCGTCTTAGGCTGGGTTCACACCATGTTTTTGCGATACAGTTCCCGTATACGTTTTCTATGTGAAAACCGTACGGAACCGTATTGAAAACCGTACGCATTGACTCTCCATTGAAAACCGTATTCCAAAAGATGCATCAGGTTGTGTCCGTTTTGCGTCTTGTACGGTTTTGTCCTTTTTTTTTTTTTTCCCCGTACCCAAAACCGTAGCCTACCACGGTTTTTGGTCCGGGTGAAAAACCGTATGTTTTTTTTAACATGGGAGTCAATGGGAACCGTACAGAACCGTATGTGCGTTCAGTTCCATTCGGTTTGCACCATACGGTTTTTGACTTTGCACAGTTTATTTTCTTTGAATTTCAATCAAACAAGTGAAACTTTATTCATAATGGAGTGAAAAGTTTAATACGTATCCATATTTTTCTTAAAAAACGGGTGCAACCGGACATCATCTTTCAAGCTGTATACGGTTTTTAACCGTATACGGGTTAAATTTTGTACACAGGTTTTGATACAGTTTAGTCAGGTTTTCAGGAATCCGTTTTTCATCAAGAACCTAATATGGGAACTGTATTGCAAAAACGTGGTGTGAATGCAGCCTTAGAGACGTAAAGACTGAGGGGCCTACAGCTGCGGGGAATAGTATCACCTGCCTCCTGTCACTGCTCTGGACAGCTGGTCACTAAAGACTGAGGGCAAAACTACAACTCCCAGCATGCCCGGACAGCCAACGGCTGTCCGGGCATGCTGGGAGTTGTAGTTTTGCAACAGCTGGAGGCACACTGGTTGGGAAACACTGACTTAGGGTTAAGTTTTTCAAAACCCGTCCAGAATAAAAGATAAGTTGCCCATAGCAACCAATCAGATCGCTTCTTTCATTTTCCAGAGGCCTATTCAAAAGTGAAAGTAGTGATCTGATTGGTTGCTATGGGCAACTCAGCAACTTTTTCTCTGGACAGGTTTTGATAAATCTCCCACTTAGTTACTTGCTGCCTGGCAACCATAGTTGTGGTTGTTAGGGAGTTTTTTTTGTTTTGTTTTTCATAGCAACCAGACTGGATTGGCACAAGGCGGGGGGAAGAATAGGATGGCATCTGGGCAGTAGTTGTGCCACAGCTTTATTATTAAGAAGGTTCTACCTAAAATGCTCGGATATGTTGTCACTGAGGGACACGGTGCCGGATCAGCAGGGGTGGAGAACATTATAAAGGAGTTCTCTCCAGTGTTTAAAAACTTATCTGGGGAAAAATGTCTGACCTTGGCGGGGGGGGGGGGGGGGCTGGGGGTCCGACTTCTGGGAGCCCATGGTCTTCCTAACAGGACCCCAAATGGGAGCACTGGAAATATGGCAGTACATCGCTTGCGTATCTCCATTGCTTACATAGAGGGAGATTTATCAAAACCTGTCCAGAGGAAAAGTTGCCCATAGCAACCAATCAGATCGCTACTTTCATTTTGCAGAGGCCTTGTTAAAAATGAAAGAAGCGATCTGATTGGTTGCTATGGGCAACTGGTCAACTTTTCCTCTGGACAGGTTTTGATTAATCTCCCCCATAGACTATATACATGGAGCGCGTGCTGACCCCTTGCTCCATGAAGTGTGCGAGATTCGGGGTTCTGTACGAAAGATCACGGGGAGGGGGGCCATAGAGAATGCATAGAGCGCATGCCAACCCTATGCCCCATGCAGTGGGGGAAATTCGGAGCCCTGGTCTGAGAATCGCAGGGAAGAGGGTCCTATAGTGAATGTTTAGAGCGCACGCCGACCCCGTGCTCCATGTGGGAGAAATTTAGTGACCTGTTCTAGATATCACGGGGGGCACTGTAGACAATGAAAGGAGCGCACGCCAACCCCACACTCTGTGCAAGGGGGGAGATTCGGGGCCCTGTTCTAGATAATACGGAAGGCACTATAGACAATTAATGAAGCGCATGCCAATCCAACAGTCTCTGCAAGGGGGGAGATTAGGGGTCCTGTACTAGATAATACGGGGGGGTACTATAGACAATGAATGGAGCGCATGCCAACCCCACACTCTCTGCAAGGGGGGAGATTCGGGCCCTGTTCTAGATAATAAGAAAGACACTATAGACAACTAATGAAGCGCACGCCAATCCCACACTCTCTGCAATGGAGGAGATTCGGTGCCCTGTTCTAGATAATATGGGGGGCACTATAGACAATGAATGGAGCGCACGCCGACCCCACACTGTGCAAGGGGGGGGGGGAGATTGGGGCCTTGTTCTAGAGATCGCATTGGGAGGGGTTCACTATACAGAATTAATGGAGCGCATGCCAACCCTGTGCTCCATGCAGTGGGGGAGACTTGGGGACCTATTTTAGAGATCAGGGGGTCCCATGGAGAATGCATGGAGCATACATCGACCCCACGCTCCATGCAGCGGGGGGAGATTAGTGGCCCTGTTTTAGAGATTACAGGGCATCCCGAATAGAATGTATGAAGCGCATCGCAACTCCCAATTCTGTGCAGTTGAGGGGCTCAGGGTTCCATTGTAGAAATCACAGGAGGTCCCCCCGCTGTCAGACACTCATCCTCCAACCTGTGGGCTTTTAAATGCTGGAGTACCCCTTTAAGGGTCTGAAGTACAAGTTGAATCCATCATCCCCCCCCCCCTCTCTTCCTATTGTAAGTACCCCAGATAGCTCCTTCATTTCAGAAACCTGCGTCTCCCAGCTGCCCTCACCCGTGTACATTCATGCGGAATCCCCCTTTACTCCCTGGAGCTCTAGGTAGGCCTGTTCACTCATAGATGCCAGTAAGTGTTATAAATCCTATTTATTTTTTTGGTACCAAGCACAGTAGGAGGATAAGTGGGGCCTGAGGTAAAAAAAAAAAAAAAAAAAAAAAAAAAAGTAATATTAAAGCAGTAGAGGCGGCCATACTGTAGGCTAATCCATGATTCATGTCGTTGCCTTCTCGCCACCTCTGTGCACGCAGGATCGGCTCGGCGCAGCAATATCACTTTATCTCGTATCCCGCAAGCGTCAGGTCCATATACTGTATATAAGGTTATGTCCCATGCTCTCTGACTGACGTGCGGATTTTATATCTCTACATCGGTGTTTCCCAACCAGGGTGCCTCCAGCTGGTGCAAAACTACAACTCCCAGCTTGCCCGGACAGCCTTCGGCTGTCCGGGCAAGCTGGGAGTTGTAGTTTTGCACCAGCTGGAGGCACCCTGGTTGGGAAACCCTGTTATACATATATATTTAATGTACCGTGGACTTGTACAATGACCTGTATATATATCTATCATTGTGTGTCTATTTTGCAGCGAGGTCTGGGCAGACCGGGTTACACTGGAGGTATGTTGGCCGTCCACGCTTGGCGGCGAGCAGCGGCCGACGTTTTTTAACGACTCGGTTTTGGGTTTATTATTTTTTGTTTTGTTTTTCCTGGACACTTTAGTTTCTTTCTAATGTAAAGTGCAGATATGCATCAACGCGGGAATGGCGCCGGCGGTGGAGCACGAGGACATCCAGACAGCCATATTCTCATGTCACGCATGCCACCTGCCAGCACAGGACTGCAAAACATGTACTTGACTGGACAATAAAGTGTTAAAACATTCACAACCGGTGTTGTTGGATTGGTGTCTGGTGGCTGTCGATAATGTAGTTGGCAGGCGTCCGGGCACACGTGACCTCGTAGGTGACCTGACATTGAGCAGCGAGCCGATGCTGCTTGCTGATCGAGCAGAGTTTATTCAGGCCTTAAAGGAGAACTCTGGCGAAACTTAACTTATCCCCTATCCACAGGATAGGGGATAAGTGGCCGATTGCAGAGGGTCTGAGCGCTGGGACCCCCCACGATCTCCAAAACAGGACTCCATTTCTCACAGAGAGGAGCGCGTGTCGTCTACAAGTAGACAGCAGGCACTCCATTCATTTCTTTGGTGTACTCGTGTCTTTTCGGCGGTCCTATAGAAACCTATGGAGTGCGGGGTCCCATCCTGGTTATCGCGAGGGGTCCCAGCACTCGGATCCCCCGCGATCGGCTACTTGATGAATTCATTTTTGCCTGATATCTCTTTTAAAGGGGAATTCAGAAACCGCTTATGTATCTCCGGCTCTACCATAGAGATGCATAGAGAGGGGGTGTAGTACACCGCTTTGTGCATGGGGAGTGCCAGGGTGCTGGGTGGGAGATTGTGGGGGCTCCCAGCTGTCACACCCCCTGCGATCAGACATTTATCCACTATATTGAGAATAGGGGATAAGTTTTAAGTACCGAGTTTCCTTTTAAAGGGTGCGTTCACACGCTATTTGTTCTTGCGGGTTTTCCGCTGCGTATTTGAAAGTGGGCGGGCTCTTCTCGGCTGTCCGTAGCAGATTTTCCGTGGCGGAATTTACGCTGCGGAATATCCGCCACAGTCCCTACTGACTTCAATGGGGCTTGCGGCGGATTTTCCGCAGCGTAAATTCCCCCGTGGAAAATCTGCTGCGGACAGCCGAGAAGAGCCCGCACATTTTCAAATACGCAGCGGAAAACCCGCAAAAACAAATAGACGCACACTAATGTTGGATGTCTGATGGCCGATTGACCCGCGTTCTGTACACACAGTCCCTCACCTTCTGCCTCTATATTGTATACACGGCAGCCATTTTGAATACATTAGACCAGTGTTTTTCAGCCAGCATGTCGGCTGTCCTGGCCTGCTGGGAATTGTAGTTTTTCAACAGCTGGAGGCACACTGGTAGAGGAAAGCTGATAGATATTTACTGGACTTGGTGTGTAGCTCAATAGATTGCAGTGTAAAAATGTTTCGCTGTTTCTCTCCAACAATTTGTGAATATATTGTGCTTGCTCTGGGGTTGCCATGGTAATGGCAACAGAACTTTGTAAGGACTTCCTGTCAGGTGACCTCCACCAATGGAGAAGCATTCATTAGAGGGAAAGTCACATGACAGGACTGCTGATGTTGCCATGGTAACCCACCTCAGAGCAAGTGTGAGACACAGGGGTGAGGAAATAAAAAACAAAAACTACTTGTCCAAGGGACTAAAATGGGAAAAAAATCCACGTGTCGTGAAACAAAAAAGAATTTCAACCAAAACAGTAAGTAAATAAGGTCTTTATTAATAAGAACGTAATAGGAAGACCTAGAAATAAACAGATTTCAAAAGGAGTTTATTTTACAACAAAAAAAAGATGAAATTTGTTCAGATCTGAAAGGGGCAGAAATCTATTGCCCCCCAGCCATGCCCCCTCCCATAATACATCATCCCCTGGGCGCTCTAGGCTAATGCTATATTGCGGAACCCCCGCGATCAGACATCTTATCCCCCTATCCTTCGGGATAAGATGTCTTGGGGTGGAGTACCCCTTTAAGGAAAGAATGAATGGGGCCATGTGTCGTGAGATTTTGAGTGAAAACCTCCTTCCATTAGCAAGAGCATTGAAGATTAAACGTGGCTGGGTCTTTCAGCATGACAATGATCCCAAAAATACCGCCCAGGCAACGAAGGAAACAAACTTCATAAGAAGCATTTCAAGGTCCTGGAGTGGCCTAGCCAGTCTCCAGATCTCAACCCCATAGAAAACCTTTGGAGGGAGTTGAAAGTTCATGTTGTCCAGCGACAGCCCCAAAACATCACTGCTCTAGAGGAGATCTGCATGGAGGAATGGGCCAAAATACCAGCAACAGTGTGTGAGAACCTTGTGAAGACAGAAAACGTTTGACCTCTTCCTTTCCCACCAAAGGGGATATGACAAAGTATTGAGAGGAACTTTTGTTATTGACCAAATACTTATTTTCCACCATAATTTCCAAATTAATTCTTTAAAAATCAGACAATGAGATTTTATGGATTTTTTTCTTATTCTGTCTCATAGTTGAGGTTATAACCTATGATGGAAATGACAGCCTCATCTTTATAAGTGGGAGAACTTGTACAATTGGTGGCTGACTAAATACTTTTTTGCCCCACTGTAACATATATATCCTGACCCCATAGAGATAGCAGCAGTATACAGATAGAGCTGGAGGGGAGGTGTATAACTACTATATATCCTAATCCCATTGAGATAGCAGCAATATACAGATAGAGCTGGAGAGGAGGTGTATAACTAGTATATATTCTGATCCCATAGAGATAGCAGCAGTATACAAATAGAGCTGGAGGGGAGGTGTATAACTACTATATATACTGATCCCATAGAGATAGCAGCAGTATACAGATAGAGCTGTAGGGGAGGTGTATAACTACTATATATCCTGATCCCATAGAGATAGCAGCAGTATAAAGATAAATCTGGAGGGGAGATGTACAACTACTATATAGCCTGATCCCATAGAGATAGCAGCAGCAGCAGTATACAGATAGAGCTGGAGGGGTATAACTACTATATATCCTGATCCCATAGCGATAGCAGCAGCAGTATACAGATCGAGCTGGAGGGGAGGTGTATAACTACTATATATCTTGATCCCATAGAGATAGCAGCAGCAGTATACCAATAGAGCTATAGGGGAGGTGTATAACTACTATATATCCTGATCCCATAGCAATAGCAGCAGCAGTATACAGATAGAGCTATAGGGGAGGTGTATAACTACTATATATCCTGATCGCATAGCGATAGCAGCAGCATACAGTACTGGGTGGGGAGGGGTCTGATAGGGGATTATGCCATTGTGTAGTTCACTGGATATGTTAGCTGATGCATGACTCTGACACATTAAGCATTAACTTTTTTTAAGTCAAACTGGTGACCACATGACCCAGTTACAGTAATGAAACACATAGATGCAGCTGCTCTATTATGAAACAGATGGCCGTATGACTAGTGATGGTGAGTGTGCATAATATGGGGCAAAAATAAATAAACCCCCCGGAGTGGTTGTTTAAATGCGGAGTAATTGAATGTGTTGTAGATTGTAGCCGCAGTGTGTTTGTCTTCTCACTCCCAGCTCAATCTCTTTCCTATAATTACAGTTTTCCTTTTCCTCTAATTATTCCGGTGAATGTATAAACCTCCCGTCCTTCATCTCCGCGCAGAACAGACGCAGTGTGACACTTTTTTTTTTTTTTTTTGCTTCTTGTTATATTAAATGTAACGTTTCCCTCTTCTTGCTGGAGGGGGACATTACTCAGCGCCATAATTTGCTATAAAAAATGCGCAGCTAATGGCAGAGAAGACGCTGCGGGGAACGGCTCCTCTGTGCACCACAAACATCCCAAAATGAAGCTTCAGTCAGGGGCAAAACTGAGGCTTGTTCTACTGGCAATTCTAAAGCCAGAATTGGGATTTTTTTACATTTTATTTATTTAACCATTAAAGGGGTACTCCGGTGGAAAACTTTTATTTTATTTTTTTTAAATCTGGTGCCAGAAAGTTAAACAGATTTGTAAATTACTTCTACATCTCTGTCCAACTGTCCAGAGTAGGAGAAAATCCCCATAGCAAACATATGCTGCTCTGGACAGTTGCTAAAATGGACAGAGGTGTCAGCAGAGAGCACTGTGCTCGTGATGTCATCAGAGAGCTCTGTGTTCCAAAAAGAAAATAATTTCCTCTGTAGTATTCAGAAGCTAATAAGTACTGGAAGGATTAAGATTTTTTTTATAGAAGTAATTTACAAATCTGTTTAACTTTCTGCCACCAGTTGATTTAAAAAAAAAAATAATTCAACTGGAGTACCCCTTTAAAGGGTCTTTTCACACAGCGGAATTTCAAAATTGTGAATGGGAGTGCGGAATCCCATATAAGTCTATGAGCTTTAATTTGCGTTGGAATTCCGCAAGCGGAAATCCCATCGTGTGAATAACCCCTTAGTGTTCTATATATTTTAGAGTTTATTAACCCCTCGAGGATGCAGCCAATTTTCATTTTTGTGTTTTTGTTTTTTTCCTTCTAGTCTTTTAAGAGCCATAACTCTTATTTTTCCCTTTACAGACCCATACGAGGGCTTGTTTTTTGTGTGACCAACTGTACTTTGTAATGACACTTTTTATTCTACCATAAAATGTACAGCACAACAACAACAAAAAATTGTTTTATTCCAGCACAGCTGCATCCATGTGTTTCATTACTGTAACTTGGTCATGTGATCACCAATATGATTAAAAAAAAGTTACTTTGCTAAATGGGAGTGACAGGATGTCAGACTTGGGTCATGAATTTCTGTGGACTAAAGGATGACATCATCCCCTACCCGATCCCTCCTCCAAGATCCCAGACCCCTCCCACTCAGCTCCATCTACTTTCTTTATAAGATCAGGATATAAAAATAATGTTACAAGGATATATAATACTTATACACCTCCCCTCTGGCTCTATCTGTATACTGCTGCTATCTCTATGGGATCAGGATATATATAGTAGTTATACTCCTCCCCTCCAGCTCTATCTGTATACTGCTGCTATCTCTATGGGATCAGGATATATAGTAGTTATACACTTACCCTCCAGCTCTATCTGTATACTGCTGCTATCTCTATGTGATCAGGATATATAGTAGTTATACACTTCCCCTCCAGCTCTATCTGTATACTGCTGTTATCTCTATGTGATCAGGATATATAGTAGTTATACACTTCCCCTCCAGCTCTATCTGTATACTGCTGCTATCTCTATGTGATCAGGATATATAGTAGTTATACACTTCCCCTCCAGCTCTATCTGTATACTGCTGCTATCTCTGTGATCAGTATATATAGTAGTTATACACTTCCCCTCCAGCTCTATCTGTATACTGCTGCTATCTCTATGGGATCAGGATATATAGTAGTTATACACTTACCCTCCAGCTCTATCTGTATACTGCTGCTATCTCTATGTGATCAGGATATATAGTAGTTATACACTTCCCCTCCAGCTCTATCTGTATACTGCTGTTATCTCTATGTGATCAGGATATATAGTAGTTATACACTTCCCCTCCAGCTCTATCTGTATACTGCTGCTATCTCTATGTGATCAGGATATATAGTAGTTATACACTTCCCCTCCAGCTCTATCTGTATACTGCTGCTATCTCTGTGATCAGGATATATAGTAGTTATACACTTCCCCTCCAGCTCTATCTGTATACTGCTGCTATCTCTATGGGATCAGGATATATAGTAGTTATACACTTACCCTCCAGCTCTATCTGTATACTGCTGCTATCTCTATGTGATCAGGATATATAGTAGTTATACACTTCCCCTCCAGCTCTATCTGTATACTGCTGTTATCTCTATGTGATCAGGATATATAGTAGTTATACACTTCCCCTCCAGCTCTATCTGTATACTGCTGCTATCTCTATGTGATCAGGATATATAGTAGTTATACACTTCCCCTCCAGCTCTATCTGTATACTGCTGCTATCTCTGTGATCAGGATATATAGTAGTTATACACTTCCCCTCCAGCTCTATCTGTATACTGCTGCTATCTCTATGGGATCAGGACATATATCGTGTTTCCCCAAAAATAAAACACTGTCTTATATTTTTTTTTCTTAAAAAAGACACACCATGGCTTATTTTCAGAAGACGTCTTCACGCCCTGCACGTCAGCTGCCATCCCGGGACCCGCCGCCACCGCTGGACAGAAGTCACGTCCCGCTGATCAGCTGCCGTCCTGGGATCAGCTGGGACATGGGATCCGCTGTCGCTGCTGCAAGGAAATCCCTATGGTACGGTACCTGTCAAGAAGGGCTGTCCTTCTTCATTAGCTTCAATAAGCCACGCCCACCATCATACCTTATTTTTGGGGGTGTGGCTTATATTAGGCCTACAGATAGAACTGCTGTTATGGCTTATTTTATGGCTACGTCTTATTTTAGGGGAAACATGGCGGTAGTGATAAACCTCCCCTAGGCCATGTATGTTCGCACATTGTGTTTCTTTACTGTTTTTTTGTTGTTATTTTTTTGATGTGATTTTCCCAATACCATGGCAAAAATGATATGGTACACCATTTATGCAAAATATGGCAAAAAATAGAAAATTTTACCATAATTTTGGAAAACTGCTGCAAAAACAGCTAAACTGCAGTTAAAATGTGTGAACACTCGCATAGGCCCCGTGATTGCAAATCTGAAATTACTTGATAATGTTGCCTATATTTCCCATAATTCCTCTGGCTTTGCAGAGAGGGGGTGTGGAGTCTGATCACTGCACCTGGTCATCTAGGACATTAGGCTGCTGGTGCTGGAGGTCACCCAGATGAACTTATTAGACGTGACCACTCTGATGAGGATATGCATATTCAGGGATGGCCAGGCATAGAGCGGCAGAGGGGGCGGAGACAGGGAAACTCGGAATGCTGGCTCCCGCCTACATTGCGCAAAGGAGCATATTTGAATATTAGCAATGGAGGCTTAACAGGATCATGGATCATAGTGAGTGATACATCATTTTTTTAGGTTCACCCGCACTTTAACCATGTGTAGAGCATTGGGTTTAGCTGTAATAATCAAACACCTGACCCTTTCATTTGGACAACCCCTTTGAGAAAGGAGAAAGGTAAGCTTCTATAAGACACTTTTAGCGCTGCCTCCAGCTGTTGTAAAACTACAACTCCCAGCATGCCCAGACAGCCACTTTCATTAGGTGACCAGCTGCAATAATCAAACACCTGACCCTTTAATTTGGACAACCCCTTTTAATAAATCAGGAAGGCTATCTTCTATAAGATGCTTTTAGCACTGTGTATCTCTAAGCTGGGGTACCCAAACAGGGTGTCTCCAGCCATTGTAAAACTACAACTCCCAGCATGTTTGGAGACCAGCTGTAATAATCAAACACCTGACCCTTTAATTTGGACATCCACTTTAAGAAAGGAATAAAGTAAGCCTTTATAAGACGCTTTTAGCGCTGCGTACCTGTAAGTGGGGTTACCCAACCAAGTCGCCTCCAGCTGTTGTAAAACTACAACTCCCAGCATGCCCGGACAGCCACTTTCATTAGGTGACCAGCTGCAATAATCAAACACCTGACCCTTTAATTTGGATAACCCCTTTTAATAAATCAGGAAGGTTATCTTCTATAAGATGCTTTTAGCAGTGTGTATCTCTAACCAGGGGTAACCAACCAGGGTGTCTCCAGCCATTGTAAAACTACAACTCCCAGCATGCTTGGAGACCAGCTGTTATAATCAAACACCTGACCCTTCAATTTGGACAACCACTTTAAGAAAGGAATAA
Source organism: Hyla sarda (assembly GCF_029499605.1). NCBI lineage: Eukaryota > Metazoa > Chordata > Amphibia > Anura > Hylidae > Hyla > Hyla sarda. The sequence continues at coordinate 12,762,465 of NC_079197.1, read as the reverse complement.
AGTAAGCCTTTATAAGACGCTTTTAGCGCTGCGTATCTGTAAGCAGGGTTACCCAACCAGGCCGACTCCAGATGTTGTAAAACTACAACTCCCAGCATGCCCGGACAGCCAACGGCTGTCCGGGCATGCTGGGAGTCGTAGTTTTACAACAGCTGGAGGCACCCTGGTTGGGAAACCCTGGAAATCAAACATTGAATTGTTGTTCTATAACCGTGGTGTTCAACCTGTGCCTCTCCAGGCATGCTGGGAGTTGTAGTTCTGCAACTAAGTAGGTGTCACATGCCCACGTCTCATTCCCATAAAGATTTTTAATTAAGGTACGGCAGCGTATGACGGAGGGGGCGAAGACCCGCAGCTCATTGACCTGAAGCTTATTACCCCAGTGCAGCCCGGGCTAACCTTACACGCTGCACATTTGCAATTCAGAGCAGGTCAGGCCATCACACGAAACAGGACAAGGCCGTAGACAAGACACAATTACTCAAGGCCTGCGCAAGAGGCGAGACAGGAAATCGCTACATCACCGAAGGAAGGCGAGATAACTCCAAACGTTACATTACCGATACACTAAATGTGTGATAGGTAACAACCTACATGTGGTAAAGAGACAGCCGCTACTATGGAAACATATGTAATCCATATCACTATATACAGGAGATATATAACTTATACCAGCTGTGCATATATATTATATACAGTATATACCCAGGTTATACCAGCATGGCCTATATCACTATATACAGGAGATATATAACTTATACCAGCTGTACATATATATTATATACAGTATATACCAGGTTATACCAGCATGGTCCATATCACTATATACAGGAGAAATATAACTTATACCAGCTGTACATATATAATTATATACAGTATATACCAGGTTATACCAGCATGGTCCCTATCACTATATACAGGAGATATATAACTTATACCAGCTGTACATATATAATTATATACAGTATATACCCAGGTTATACCAGCATGGTCCATATCACTATATACAGGAGATATATAACTTATACCAGCTGTACATATATAATTATATATAGTATATATCCAGGTTATACCAGCATGGTCCATATCACTATATACAGGAGATATATAACTTATACCAGCTGTACATATATAATTATATACAGTATATACCAGGTTATACCAGCATGGTCCATATCACTATATTCAGGATATATATAACTTATACCAGCTGTGCATATATATTATATACAGTATATACCCAGGTTATACCAGCATGGTCCATATCACTATATACAGGAGATATATAACTTATACCAGCTGTACATATATATTATATACAGTATATACCCAGGCTATACCAGCATGGTCCATATCATTATATACAGGAGATATATAACTTATACCAGCTGTACATATATAATTATATACAGTATATACCCAGGTTATACCAGCATGGTCCATATCATTATATACAGGAGATATATAACTTATACCAGCTGTACATGGAATTATTCTCTCAGCCTTCTTTGCTTTCTCTTTCATGTGCATTCACACAGATTTTTTCTTGGATTTGGGGATGAAATTCACATTCTATCAATTCTGAGACACATTCTGAGTCGGTGTTATAGTTCATCTAGTGGCAGATTATGTAAATTTGAAATCCACATAACATAGTCCACAAATCCACAGTTCTGCACTGCAGGGGTTAACACTGCCATCCTCTGAATGTGACTCCAGTTCTGCACTGCAGGGGTTAACACTGCCATCCTCTGAATGTGACTCCAGTTCTGCACTGCAGGGGTTAACACTGCCATCCCCTAAATGTTTCTCCAGTCCTGCACTGCAGGGGTTAATACATGTTGTTCCCTTTTTTGGCTCTAGTGTTGCAGAACTTGTAGGACAGGGATCACTACTCCCATCATCTCACTGGATCTGCTCCTGATTCTGCAGTGAAGCAGTGAGTGAGTGCTCTGATGCCACCTATCCCCTATGCCTCCAGTTAATGCCACCTATCCCCTATGCCTCCAGTTAATGCCACCTATCCCCTATGCCTCCCAGTTAATGCCATCTATCCCCTATGCCTCCAGTTAATGCCACCTATTCCCTATGTCCCCAGTTAATGCCACCTATTCCCTATGTCCCCAGTTAATGCCACCTATTCCCTATGCCCCAGTTAATGCCACCTATTTCCTATGCCCCCAGGTAATGCCACCTATTCCCTATGCCCCCAGTTAATGCCACATATTTCCTATGCCCCCAGTTAATGCCACTTATCCCCTATGCCTCCCAGTTAATGCCACTTATTCTCTATGCCTCCCAGTTAATGCCACCTATCCCCTATGCCTCCCAGTTAATGCCATCTATTTCCTATGCCCCCAGTTAATGCCACCTATTCCCTATGCCTCCCAGTTAATGCCATCTATCCCCTATGTCTCCCAGTTAATGCCACCTATTCCCTATGCCTCCCAGTTAATGCCACCTATCCCCTATGCACCCAGTTAATGCCACCTAGCCCCTATGCCCCCCCAGTTAATGCCACCCATGCCCTATGCACCCAGTTAGTGCCAATTATCCCCTATGCCCCCCAGTTAATGCCACCTATCCCCTATGCCCCCCCAGTTGATGCCACCTAACCCCTATGCCTCCCAGTAAATGCCACCTATCCCCCCTATTCCCTATGCCCCCCAGTTAATGCCCCTATCCCCTATGCCCCCAGTTAATGCCCCCTATCCCCTATGCCCCCAGTTAATGCCACCTATCCCCTATGCCCCCCAGTTAATGCCATCTATCCCCTATGCCCCCAGTTAATGCCACCTATCCCCTATGCCCCCAGTTAATGCCCCCTATCCCCTATGCCTCCTATTTCCTATGCCCCCCAGTTAATGCTGCCCTCCCGTTCCCACATCTGCTCCAGTGCTGCAGTGCAGAGGTTAACATTGCTCTCCTGCTTCCCATGGCTGAAATCAGTGTTGCCGCAATGTAGGGGTTAATACCCATTGCAGTCCCTTTGTGGCAGGCTACAGCACGGCAAATCAGGGGTTAATGCCCCATGCACTCCCCAATACTTGCACCCACTATTCCCTGGCATCAGTGCTGGAGCCTCCGCCAGGTCCCTCCTCCTGCAGAACGATTAAGAGATGAGAAGAAGGGAGTGAGGATGGAGGAGGAGGGATGGAGGGAGGAGGGGGAATTCTCCTAATCCAGGCGCTGAGATGAAGGAGGCAGCCCCGGGGTGACCACTGTATCTCTGCTGGACCACTGTGGAGAGGGACCACTCATGGAGTCCAGGTAAGGACTGCACCCGGATACAAGGCACTGCTGCTGGGGCAGAGACTGCGGGTGGCAATAGGGACTACTGCTGAAGAAACAAGGACTGCTGGTGGGGAACTATGGGGGCTGCAGGTGGCAATAGGGACTGTTGGTGGAGAGCAATGGGGGGCTGCAGGTGGCAATAGGGACTGCTGGTAGAGGTTAATAGGAGGCTGTAGGTGACACTATGGACTGCTGTTGGTGAAACAAGGGGATTGCTGGTGGGAATCAATGGGGGCTGCAGGTGGCAATAGGGACAGATGATAGAGATCAGAAAAGGACTGCTCGCTGAGAAAGAGCTAGTAGGATTGCTAGTAGTGACAAAAAGGGGAATGCTGGTGGGGATCAGAAGAGGAACTACTGGAGGCGATCAGAAGAGGAACTGCAGGTGACAAATAGGGACTGATGGTGGAGATCAGAATGGGACTGCAGGTAACAATGCACGTGGAGGAACAAGGACTGGTGAATAGATGGGTCCTGCTGGTGTGCAGCAGAGGGGACTGTTGACAGGGAACAGAGACAGGCTGCTGATGGAGAACAGAGAAGGACTGCACTGCTGGTGGAAAACAGAGGGATGGAGACAGAAGAGGGCTGGGGAACGGAGGCATAAGATTAGGGACTACTGATGGAGACCTGCGGTCACTGATGGTGGGGAACTGGGAGGTAGCTGATAATGTAGGCTACTGGATTATAGCCTATATGGACTGGTACAGGAAGACATAAACATCTGGTGAAGAACAGGTAGAGCAGTGCTTCCCAACCAGGGTGCCTCCAGCTGTTGCAAAACTACAACTTCCAATTAAAACAGAATAGATGGAGAATGCTCTATGCTGCTTTACTACAATTATATGTGTGCTCCTACTTCTATCTGTGTTGTCACTGCTCACTGTCCCTCACAGAGATCTTCACCTAACAAATGCTATGTCTAAAATGGGCACTGAAGCTATGTTTATAGGCTAGTGTTTCCCAACCAGGGTGCCTCCAGCTCTTGCAAAACTACAACTCCCAGCATGCTGGGAGTTGTAGTTTTGCAACAGCTGGAGGCACCCTGGTTGGGAAGCACAGAGGTAGAGAGACTGCTGCCGAGTAATGTAAAGACTGTGGATTGTATGTGAGTATACAGAAGGAACCATAGAGTCAGTGGAGAAGACCGGCAAAGGTCCAGGAAGGGGCATCTGGGAGAAAACTGCTGATAAGTTCATGTATAGAGGAGATGAGGACTGATGGTGGAGAGCGGGTGATGGGCAGGTGCAGGGGTCAAGTCCTGGGGGAAAAAAGTGTGGGAACTGACCCAAGATTTCCACCCAAGGACTGGTTCGGCAGGGCTTCTGCTAATGGGAACAGTGTTTCTGTGCTGTGGAAAAAGTGCAGAAACTCTGTTCCCATGTGTTCCTGTAGGACATGAGCCCTGGGCAGGTGTTAGTACCCGCTCCTGGATATTGAGCTCCAGGGAAATCTAATGGAGACTTCTAGTTAAGAACAGGCTAAGACATCTGATGGACCTCTAGTTTAAACATCTGATGGACCTCTAGTTTAAACATCTGATGGACCTCTAGTTTAGACATCTGATGGACCTCTAGTTTAGACATCTGATGGACCTCTAGTTTAGACATCTGATGGACCTCTAGTTTAGACATCTGATGGACCTCTAGTTTAGACATCTGATGGACCTCTAGTTTAGACATCTGATGGACCTCTAGTTTAGATATCTGATGGACCTCTAGTTTAGTCATCTGATGGACCTCTAGTTTAGACATCTGATTGACCACTAGTTTGGACATCTGATGGACCACTAGTTTAGACATCTGATGGACCACTAGTTTAGACATCTGATGGACCACTAGTTTGGACATCTGATGGACCACTAGTTTGGACATCTGATGGACCACTAGTTTGGACATCTGATGGACCTCTAGTTTAGACATCTGATGGACCTCTAGTTTAGACATCTGATGGACCTCTAGTTTAGACATCTGATGGACCACTAGTTTAGACATCTGATGGACCTCTAGTTTAGACATCTGATGGACCACTAGTTTAGACATCTGATGGCCCTCTAGTTTAGACATCTGATGGACCTCTAGTTTAGACATCTGATGGACCTCTAGTTTAGATATCTGATGGACCTCTAGTTTAGACATCTGATGGACCTCTAGTTTAGACATCTGATGGACCTCTAGTTTAGACATCTGATGGACCACTAGTTTAGACATCTGATGGACCTCTAGTTTAGACATCTGATGGACCTCTAGTTTAGACATCTGATGGACCTCTAGTTTAGACATCTGATGGACCTCTAGTTTAGACATCTGATGGACCTCTAGTTTAGATATCTGATGGACCTCTAGTTTAGATATCTGATGGACCTCTAGTTTAGTCATCTGATGGACCTCTAGTTTAGTCATCTGATGGACCTCTAGTTTAGACATCTGATGGACCTCTAGTTTAGACATCTGATGGACCTCTAGTTTAGACATCTGATGGACCACTAGTTTAGACATCTGATGGACCTCTAGTTTAGACATCTGATGGACCTCTAGTTTAGACATCTGATGGACCTCTAGTTTAGACATCTGATGGACCTCTAGTTTAGACATCTGATGGACCTCTAGTTTAGATATCTGATGGACCTCTAGTTTAGATATCTGATGGACCTCTAGTTTAGTCATCTGATGGACCTCTAGTTTAGACATCTGATGGACCACTAGTTTGGACATCTGATGGACCACTAGTTTAGACATCTGATGGACCACTAGTTTGGACATCTGATGGACCACTAGTTTGGACATCTGATGGACCACTAGTTTAGACATCTGATGGACCTCTAGTTTAGACATCTGATGGACCTCTAGTTTAGACATCTGATGGACCTCTAGTTTAGATATCTGATGGACCTCTAGTTTAGACATCTGATGGACCTCTAGTTAAGACATCTGATGGACCTCTAGTTAAGACATCTGATGGACCTCTAGTTAAGACATCTGATGGACCTCTAGTTAAGACATCTGATGGACCTCTAGTTTAGACATCTGATGGATCTCTAGTTTAGACATCTGATGGATCTCTAGTTAAGACATCTGAAGGAGCCTTGATAGAGACCTGTGAGGGACAGCAGACTGAGACCTATGATGGAGAACAGGTAGATACAGATGGTGGGATACAGGAGGACAGGTAGATACAGATGGTGGGATACAGGAGGACAGGTAGATACATATGGTGGGATACAGGAGGACAGGTAGATACAGATGGTGGGATACAGGAGGACAGGTAGATACAGATGGTGGGATACAGGAGGACAGGTAGATACAGATGGTGGGATACAGGAGGACAGGTAGATACAGATGGTGGGATACAGGAGGACAGGTAGATACAGATGGTGGGATACAGGAGGACAGGTAGATACAGATGGTGGGATACAGGAGGACAGGTAGATACAGATGGTGGGATACAGGAGGACAGGTAGATACAGATGGTGGGATACAGGAGGACAGCTGGTGGAGAGCTGTCAGGGACGACTGTGGAGAGTAGGGCAGGACTGTTAATGGAAACCTGATTGTGACTGTCAGTATGGAGAACCTAGGAACACCTGGTGGACAGCAGGCACTGTTGGTGGAGAGCTGGCAGAGACAGCTGGCATACAGGCAGCAGAGGACGTGCTTGTCATAGTGGTTCATGTCTGTAATGCAGTGCTGGGTGCAGTGCACAGGGTGATGAATATGTGTTATATAAATGATCTATGCAGGGCAGCATGGCACTGCACAGAGCAGACAGCTATTACAGGAGGACACACTGGCAGTGCCAGCTCGTATGTGTCTGCAGCAGGGCATTGTGTTTACGAGAATCCCTGCAGAGCCGTGTGTGAATGGATCCCCATTACCTCCGGTATCTTGGGACTCAGCACTCGAGGAGATCAATAAGATGCAGAGAAGTGTCCAGAGAAGGAGCAGTGTGCACAGGAATCTACCGAATCCTCCTGGACACCAGTAATGGGAAAAGCCGCAACGTATTAAACCCTGGAATAACAGCACAATGCAGATAATGTACAGAGCACCTGGATATAGTGCTGCGTGCTCCTGTATAATGTACATAGCACCTAGATATAGTGCTGCGGGCTCCTGTATAATGTACAGAGCACCTGGATATAGTGCTACAGGCTCCTGTATAATGTACAGAGCACCTGGATATAGTGCTGCGGGCTCCTGTATAATGTACAGAGCACCTGGATATAGTGCTGCGGGCTCCTGTATAATGTACAGAGCACCTGGATATAGTGCTGCGTGCTCCTGTATAATGTACATAGCACCTAGATATAGTGCTGCGGGCTCCTGTATAATGTACAGAGCACCTGGATATAGTGCTACGGGCTCCTGTATAATGTACAGAGCACCTAGATATAGTGCTGCGGGCTCCTGTATAATGTACAGAGCACCTGGATATAGTGCTGCGGGCTCCTATATAATGTACAGAACACCTGGATATAGTGCTGCGGGCTCCTGTATAATGTACAGAGCACCTGGATATAGTGCTGCGGGCTCCTGTATAATGTACAGAGCACCTGGATATAGTGCTACGGGCTCCTGTATAATGTACAGAGCACCTAGATATAGTGCTGCGGGCTCCTGTATAATGTACAGAGCACCTGGATATAGTGCTGCGGGCTCCTATATAATGTACAGAACACCTGGATATAGTGCTGCGGGCTCCTGTATAATGTACAGAGCACCTGGATATAGTGCTGCGGGCTCCTGTATAATGTACAGAGCACCTGGATATAGTGCTGCGGGCTCCTGTATAATGTACAGAGCACCTGGATATAGTGCTGCGGGCTCCTGTATAATGTACAGAGGACCTGGATATAGTGCTGCGGGCTCCTGTATAATGTACAGAGCACCTGGATATAGTGCTGCGGGCTCCTGTATAATGTACAGAGCACCTGGATATAGTGCTGCGGGCTCCTATATAATGTACAGAACACCTGGATATAGTGCTGCGGGCTCCTCTATAATATACAGAGGACCTGGATCTAGTGCTGCGGGCTCCTGTATAATGTACAGAGTACCTGGATATAGTGCTGCGGGCTCCTGTTTAATATACAGAGGACCTGGATATAGTGCTGCGGGCTCCTGTATAATGTACAGAACACCTGGATATAGTGCTGCGGGCTCCTGTATAATATACAGAGGACCTGGATATAGTGCTGCGGGCTCCTGTATAATGTACAGAACACCTGGATATAGTGCTGCTGGCTCCTTTATAATGTACAGAGCACCTGGATATAGTGCTGCGGGCTCCTGTATAATGTACAGAGCACCTGGATATAGTGCTGCGGGCTCCTGTATAACGTATAGAGCACCTGGATATAGTGCTTCGGGCTCCTGTATAATGGACAGAGCACCTGGATATAGTGCTGCGGGCTCCTGTATAATGTACAGAGCACCTGGATATAGTGCTGCGGGCTCCTGTATAATATACAGAGGACCTGGATATAGTGCTGCGGGCTCCTGTATAATGTACAGAACACCTGGATATAGTTTTGCGGGCTCCTGTATAATGGACAGAGCACCTGGATATAGTGCTGCGGGCTCCTGTATAATGTACAGAGCACCTGGATATAGTGCTGCGGGCTCCTGTATAATGTACAGAGCACCTGGATATAGTGCTGCGGGCTCCTGTATAATGTACAGAGGACCTGGATATAGTGCTGCGGGCTCCTGTATAATGTACAGAGCACCTGGATATAGTGCTGCGGGCTCCTGTATAATGTACAGAGCACCTGGATATAGTGCTGCGGGCTCCTGTATAATGTACAGAGCACATGGATATAGTGCTGCGGGCTCCTGTATAACGTATAGAGCACCTGGATATAGTGCTTCGGGCTCCTGTATAATGGACAGAGCACCTGGATATAGTGCTGCGGGCTCCTGTATAATGTACAGAGCACCTGGATATAGTGCTGCGGGCTCCTGTATAATATACAGAGGACCTGGATATAGTGCTGCGGGCTCCTGTATAATGTACAGAACACCTGGATATAGTGCTGCGGGCTCCTGTATAATGGACAGAGCACCTGGATATAGTGCTGCGGGCTCCTGTATAATGTACAGAGCACCTGGATATAGTGCTGCGGGCTCCTGTATAATGTACAGAGCACCTGGATATAGTGCTGCGGGCTCCTGCATAACGTATAGAGCACCTGGATATAGTGCTGCGGGCTCCTGTATAATGTACAGAGGACCTGGATATAGTGCTGCGGGCTCCTGTATAACGTATAGAGCCCCTAGATATAGTGCTGCGGGCTCCTGTATAATGTACAGAGCACCTGGATATAGTGCTGCGGGCTCCTGTATAACGTATAGAGCACCTAGATATAGTGCTGCGGGCTCCTGTATAATGTACAGAGGACCTGGATATAGTGCTGCGGGCTCCTGTATAATGTACAGTGCACCTGGATATAGTGCTGCGGGCTCTTGTATAATGTACAGAGCACCTGGATATAGTGCTGCGGGCTCCTGTATAATGTACAGAGGACCTAGATATATTGCTGCGGGCTCCTGTATAATGTACAGAGCACCTGGATATAGTGCTGCGGGCTCCTGTATAATGTACAGAGGACCTAGATATATTGCTGCGGGCTCCTGTATAATGTACAGAGGACCTGAATATAGTGCTGCGGGCTCCTGTATAATGTACAGAGGACCTGGATATAGTGCTGCGGGCTCCTGTATAATGTACAGAGGACCTGGATATAGTGCTGCGGGCTCCTGTATAATGTACAGAGCACCTGGATATAGTAAAGACATACAGAGGATATCCACATCCCACATATACTGACATACAGAGGATATCCACATCCCATACACACAGAGGATATCCCCATCCCATATACACAGACATACAGAGGATATCCACATCCCATACACAGACATACGGAGGATATTCACATCCCATACACACAGAGGATATCCACATCCCATATACAGAGGATATCCACATCCCATACACAGACATACAGAGGATATCCACATCCCATACACAGACATACAGAGGATATCCACATCCCATATACAGAGGATATCCACATCCCATATACAGAGGATATCCACATCCCATATACAGAGGATATCCACATCCCATACACACAGAGGATATCCACATCCCATATACAGAGGATACCCACATCCCATACACACAGACATACAGGATGTACAGCCCTTGGTGGCACACTGCTTAGACCCATGGGGTGTGGGACCCCCTTCCCCTCTGTGGTGTGCACACTGCTTAGACCCATGGGGTGTGGGACCCCCTTCCCCTTTGTGGTGTCCACACTGCTTAGACCCATGGGGTGTGGGACCCACTTCCCCTCTGTGGTGTGCACACTGCTTAGACCCATGGGGTGTGGGACCCCCTTCCCCTCTGTGGTGTCCACACTGCTTAGACCCATGGGGTGTGGGACCCCCTTCCCTTTTGTGGTGTCCACACTGCTTAGACCCATGGGGTGGGGGACCCACTTCCCCTCTGTGGTGTGCACACTGCTTAGACCCATGGGGTGTGGGACCCCCTTCCCCTCTGTGGTGTCCACACTGCTTAGACCCATGGGGTGTGGGACCCCCTTTCCCTCTGTGGTGTCCACACTGCTTAGACCCATGGGGTGTGGGACCCCCTTCCCCTCTGTGGTGTGCACACTGCTTAGACCCATGGGGTGTGGGACCCCCTTCCCCTCTGTGGTGTCCACACTGCTTAGACCCATTGGGTGTGGGACCCCCTTCCCCTCTGTGGTGTGCACACTGCTTAGACCCATGGGGTGTGGGACCCCCTTCCCCTCTGTGGTGTCCACACTGCTTAGACCCATGGGGTGTTGGACCCCCTTCCCCTCTGTGGTGTCCACACTGCTTAGACCCATGGGGTGTTGGACCCCTTCCCCTTTGTGGTGTCAACACTGCTTAGACCCATGGGGTGTGGGACCCCCTTCCACACTGCTGCTTAGACCCATGGGGTGTGGGACCCCCTTCCCCTCTGTGGTGTCCACACTGCTTAGACCCATGGGGTGTGGGACCCCCTTCCCCTTTGTGGTGTCCACACTGCTTAGACCCATGGGGTGTTGGACCCCCTTCCCCTCTGTGGTGTCCACACTGCTTAGACCCATGGGGTGTGGGACCCCCTTCCACACTGCTGCTTAGACCCATGGGTTGTGGGACCCCCTTCCCCTTTGTGGTGTCCACACTGCTTAGACCCATGGGGTGTGGGACCCCCTTCCCCTTTGTGGTGTCCACACTGCTTAGACCCATGGGGTGTGGGACCCCCTTCCCCTTTGTGGTGTCCACACTGCTTAGACCCATGGGGTGTGGGACCCCCTTCTCTTTTGTGGTGTCCACACTGCTTAGACCCATGGGGTGTGGGACCCCCTTCCCCTTTGTGGTGTCCACACTGCTTAGACCCATGGGGTGTGGGACCCCCTTCCCCTTTGTGGTGTCCACACTGCTTAGACCCATGGGGTGTGGGACCCCCTTCCACACTGCTGCTTAGACCCATGGGTTGTAGGACCCCCTTCCCCTCTGTGGTGTCCACACTGCTTAGACCCATGGGGTGTGGGACCCCCTTCCACACTGCCGGGCCAGGTCCCCATGTGGTGGATATTAAAGCCGTGGATCTCACCACAAATCCATAGTGAATCCAGAGGACAATCTGCATTTGCTACATTGACAATGGAAAAAATCCGTGGTGAAAATCTGTGACCGATCGACAGCAGGATGGGAACACTGGAAAGAGGAAAATCTGCGGCGCTCACAGCACGAGGATGAGACTGGTTACATGTCACCCATATGTTTTGTACTGTGATCTGCTGCCGATTAATCTAAGCAAATCCCAAGGTAAAATTACCAGCTCAGTGTTATCTGTGCGCCATTCATTCTACAATATAGGCAGCCATGTTGAACTTAAAGGGACGTCACACAAAGATGACCCCTTTTTTTTAAAAGAGGACCCCCCGTAAGGCCATAGCCAAGTCATATCTAGTCTCCCGTTTTCTTACAGGGGCCGCTGCAGGGAGAACATTACATGGTGGCCATTCACACACAAGCATAGACCACCAGGATTGAGGGCCCCAGCTGAAGACCCCCCAATGTCTCTCTCATCTATAGTCATGGCCAATGATGCGTTACGCAACTCACGACTAAAATGCTGCCCTAATAATTGGCCCCACCTCTTATGTAAATCAGAAGGCGGGGCTGACTTCTAAGGAGCCGCGTCCAGAGAGCTCTGCATAACATAATACTTCCATAAACAACAGTAAATTATTTATTTAAGACGCATTTACAAAGAGCTGATGGAGCTGCAGGATGAGGCCTTAGATATAGCCGGGGACACGGAGACTGCACCTCTATCTCCAAACCTTTCACCATCTATATCCCCGATGGAAGAAAGACAGACCTGCTTATATGGCGCTTCTGGGAGTGCATTACCCGGGATATGTCATGGTATATAGATGTCATCAACATGATGGATAGATGGACGGACAGATGTAAGGTAGATATAGATAGGAGATAGATAGATAAGAGATAGATAGATAGGAGATAGATAGATATGAGATAGATAGATATGAGATATATAGATAGATATGAGATAGATAGATATGAGATAGATAGATATGAGATAGATAGATAGATAGATATGAGATAGATAGATATGAGATATATAGATAGATAGGAGATAGATAGATATGAGAGAGATAGATATGAGATATATAGATAGATAGATAGATAGATAGATAGATAGATATGAGATAGATAGATAGATAAGAGATAGATAGATAGATATGAGATAGATAGATATGAGATAGATAGATATGAGATAGATAGATATGAGATAGATAGATAGATAAGAGATAGATAGATAGATATGAGATAGATAGATAGATATGAGATAGATAGATAGATAGATAGATACAGACAAAGAATAAGTCAGCCAGCACTTTAGTTGATACCAAACTATTATATGGACCTGGCCTACAGGTGCATGCTACTAGGCTAGATATACAGCAACAGAAGAATACAGCAGCACACTGCCAGCACAAGGATATAGGTGAAACATGAACATGCAGATAAAACATGGAGAGCTATACAGCTATGGTGTAATAGATGCAAATGTGAAACTATGAGATAGTGAGGCACTTTTGCGAGCTAAGATAGATATATAGATATGAGATAGATATGAGATAGATAGATAATTAGAAAAAAACAGATTTGGGCAGAGCTGTAGAAGAATCTGGTCGGTGCTTGATAAGATGGACTTGGTCCCAATGAAAAAGTCCTAGATAATCTGAATAAAAGAAAAAATAGCAGCACTCTGGTATCTTGGTGAAAAAGTGTGTGGCATTTATTCACCCAACATCAGAGGCTATGCTTTTATTTAGATAGATAATGTGAGGACTCGCTCTTGCAGATAGGTGCAGTTGCAGTATAGAGTCAGGTGAACAGTACGTTTCAAATCAAAGTTCAGTGTTTTATTCACACTTGGCAAACAGTCTTTAAATGCAGAACAAAGGAAAAAGTAACAAAATTCCACCTGTATTCCTTAGGTGTTTGTTCACACCTAAGTCCATGCCATGCGGCATCAAGCAAGTCTTTTCCAAGCCTCCAGCCAGGCTGCTCACCACCTTCCAAACTCTCAGGGAAGACTCCACACTCAGCTCTCTCTGGCAGTGTGAGCTGCAACTAGAAAATCCCCCTCAGCTGGTGAAGCAGGCGGCCTGGATTGCGGGGAATGACCCCCACCCTACACTTGACCATTTCCAGTAAGAGCCGTCCCGGATTGGCCTTCCAGCCATACTACGGCCACAGTATCAGTCTGCATTGCAGCACAGACACTGAATAATACCGGTTCTTACTTCACTAAGGACAGGAGCCCATTAACAACCATGCCTTTCACCTTCTCACAATAGATATGAGATAGATATGAAATAGATAGATAGATATGAGATAGATAGATATGAGATAGATAGATAGATATGAGATAGATAGATAGATATGAGATAGATAGATAGATAGATAGATAGATATGAGATAGATATGAGATAGATAGATATGAGATAGATAGATATGAGATAGATAGATAGATAGATAGATATGAGATAGATAGATATATGTAGACAGGTAGGTAGTCTTGTAGTGGCCATGTCACCATGTTGTCAGGAATCTTCTGGGTGGGCAGACGTTCAATCCTATCCCCCAGTCTCGCACCGTCAGTAATCCACAACATTATAAAATTATCGAGGTAATAAAAACAAGAGGCATCTGGATAAATCCCAACAACAAAGTCGTCGTCTCAAATGGCTGGAGGTGCTCAACCCCAAATGCGGTTGTGCATTTACACTGGGGGAGCAGATCCTGCCCTTGTGGTCCGTTGCTAGGGGCGATCCCCAGCATAAAAATGCATACAATGGAGGATGCCTGCAGCGGACTACAAGTCCCACAATAGAATCCTACACCAGATAGACGGTGTGGATGTGTAACAATTAGAATACAATACAGGAATATGGGTGCACTACTGTGGTAGATGTATACAATGACATTGGCTAACCCTCAACACTGATGTTAAAATTGAGACATTCGCCAGTGTATCCTTATATGTAGGACATACCTGAGCCCGCACACCAACGCCAAGGTTTCTCAAATGGCGCGGGACCTAACGCTAACCTACCTGTGCGTGATAAGCAAAAACCAGGGGCCAGTGGGCAATTACAGCAGTATTAGGGCCGACATGCAGCCTGCTCCCAGTAACCTCCAGTGTAGCTGAGCACACATACAATGGGAGGAGGGAGGCAGACTATAAGCCCCACCTAAGTAGTCTGATATGTTGCCGGCCTCACAGGTGAACCTTAATGCTGCCTTAATAGTGATCAAGGCGCAATACATATGGAGTTTATACACCTCCAAGTTTAAGTTTAAACAACAACAAAGACGTCGTCTCAAATGGCAGGGTGCGAGTCGGCCTAATACTGCTGTAATTGCCCACTGGCCCTTGGTTTTTGCTTATCACACACAGGTAGGTTAGTGTTAGGTCCCGTGCCACTTGAGAAACCTTGGCGTTGGTGTGCGGGCTCTGGTATGTCCTTCATCTAAGGATATACTGGCGAATGTCTCAATTTTAACATCATTGTTAAGGGTTAGACAATGTCATTGTTACATCTACCACAATAGTGCACCTAAATTCCTGTATTATACCTGGATAAATCCGCAGTCTCCAGACTAGTGCTTTAGTGATTGGTTATAGGAGAGGACTATTGATTTTGCTCCTGTTGTTGAACCTAACCTAGTCACCGCTTCGTGCTCTTATTGTAAAGAATCCTTCCTGTACTGATGATGGATCTGCTTCCCTCTACACCTGATACTCTGATTCAGACATTTCTTAGATTAGAAATGATTAACATAAATCTTCATACTGACCAATGTGGGTGCGACTTTCTTATGCCTTCACATCACACCAACTCCAGACAGACCTATAAAATAAAAGCGGTTGTCAGGAATAAGAAAACATGGATGTGTACAATATGTATTCAACAATTATTGTACAACATGTACAAATCTCCCAGCATTCCTTGCCGTCTCTGGTTCAGTACAGGATAAGTAATGTAATGTATGTAGACAGTGACTCCACCGGCAGAATAGTGAGTACAGCTCTGGAGTATAATACAGTATATAACTCAGGATCAGTACAGGATAAGTAATGTAATGTATATACACAGTGACCTCACCAGCAGAATAGTGAGTACAGCTCTGGAGTATAATACAGGATATAACTCAGGATCAGTACAGGATAAGTAATGTAATGTATGTACACAGTGACTCCACCAGCAGAATAGTGAGTGCAGCTCTGGAGTATAATACAGGATATAACTCAGGATCAGTACAGAATAAGTAATGTAATGTATGTACACAGTGACCTCACCAGCAGAATAGTGAGTGCCGCTCTGGAGTATAATACAGGATATAACTCAGGATCAGTACAGAATAAGTAATGTAATGTATGTATACAGTGACCTCACCAGCAGAATAGTGAGTGCAGCTCTGGAGAATAATACAGGATATAACTCAGGATGAGTTCAAGATAAGTAATGTAATGTATGTACACAGTGACCTCACCAGCAGAATAGTGAGTACAGCTCACAAGCAGTGCTCTGTACACTGAGGACAAGCGGGGCTCTGTACACTGAGGACAAGCGGGGCTCTGTACACTGAGGACAAGCGGGGCTCTGTACACTGAGGACAAGCGGGGCTCTGTACACTGAGGACAAGCGGGGCTCTGTACACTGAAGACAAGCTGGGTTCTGTACACTGAGGACAAGCAGGGTTCTGTACACTGAGGACAAGCAGGGCCCTGTACACTGAGGACAAGCGGGGTTCTGTACACCGAGGACAAGTGGGGCTCTGTACACCGAGGACAAACGGGGCTCTGTACACCGAGGACAAGCAGGGCTCTGTACACTGAGGACAAGCAGGGCTCTGTACACTGAGGACAAGCAGGGCTCTGTACACCGAGGACAAGCAGGGCTCTGTACACCGAGGACAAGCGGGGCTCTGTACACCGAGGACAAGCGGGGCTCTGTACACCGAGGACAAGCGGGGCTCTGTACACCGAGGACAAGCAGGGCTCTGTACACTGAGGACAAGCTGGGTTTTGTACACTGAGGACAAGCAGGGCTCTGTACACCGAGGACAAGCGGGGCTCTGTACACTGAGGACAAGCGGGGCTCTGTACACCGAGGACAAGCGGGGCTCTGTACACTGAGGACAAGCGGGGCTCTGTACACTGAGGACAAGCTGGGTTCTGTGCAGTGGGGCTCTGTGACTCGCTCCCGGCTCACACAGCAGGATGATTGACAAGACAGGAGCCTGCACAGAGCCCTGCTTGTCCTCCCCTCACTTCTGTATTTGGTCATTTTGCCTTGTGAAATTCCTGGACCCCATAGGGGTACTCCACTGCCCGAGCGTTCGAAACATTTTGTTTCGAATGTTGGGTGCGGGCTGCAGGGTACTTGATGTCACAGCCACGCCTCTCGAGATGGAGAAGGTGTGCGTGATGCAGCTCAGCTTGGCCTCTATGACTCAGCTCTGAAGAAAAACTTGATTTTATAACTTTGCAGTCTTTAAGCTACTTTTTTATTTTTTGTATTTAAAGGAGCACTCCAGGCAAGTCTGATACACTTATGTTTAGTGCGAAGCCTGAGGGGGAGGAGCCTGACACCGGGAATCTCTCTTGGTTGTAGCATTCCTGTGTCATGTGCTCCTCAGGACTGGCCTGTTCACTTAAAGGGATCCTCCACTTTGGACAATTCCATCTTAAATTCCCTTTAAGGAGAGATGAGGGTTAGAAGGGCCTCTAGCTCAGCGCCTCCATAATTTATTAGGCAGGGCCAGTCCTATTAGTGGCTGTAGTTTTGTGACAGTCGATCTGGTTCAGAGAGGTGACATTACTCAATGTCACACCAACACAGAGATTTCCTTGGATTTCCATCTATAACAGCAAGTAAAGAAAGATAAAGTGCATCTGCCGGGATCCTGAGTGACAGTCCCTCCCTCACCGCCACATCTCCTCATCACTCCGGTTCCTCGAGTTGACAGTTCCTAGATAGACAGCGGCATGCTCAGGAAGGGAATTATTCAGAAAGCTTTTAGGACCGACTGATTTTTCCATTGACTTCAAAAGGTGGTGTTGATGCATCTAAACCAAGGTGGAAGTGCCCATGGATCCTTAGTTGGTTTTTGCCACAGATAACCCCTTTCCTATCAGAGTCACCATGACCAACACACCCAACATGGCCAGCCAGATATATTCTCTAAATGCCCCCTACAATGGAAATATAATATTTAAAGGCGTACTCTGCCACTAGGCATCTTATGCCCTATCCTTTGGATAGGGGATAAGATGGCTGATCGCACGGGTCCCCAGCAGCTGCAGCACCCCAGACATCCGGTGCACGGAGTGAACTTTGTTCCGAGCCAGATGACTGGCGATACGGGACAGAGGCTCGTGACGTCACGGCCATGCACCCTCAATGCAAGTCTATGGACTTGTCATGCCACCTCCCATAGACTTGCATTGAGGGGCGTAGCCGTGACGTCACGAGCAGGGCGCGGCCGTGACATCACGAACCTCCAGCGCTGCACCCGATGCTCTAAACAAACACCGGGTGCAGAAGGGAGATTGCGAGGTCCCCAGCGGCAGGACCCAGCAATCAGACATCTTATCCCCTATCCTTTAGATAGGGGATAAGATGTCTAGGGGCAGAGTATCCCTTTATGGTAATTTTAAATGAATTACATAATGAGTCCACCAGAGCATGCAGGGATCCCCTTTATTCCTGAGAGCCCAGATCCCCCTCAGAACACTCCATGTCTCAATGTAGAGTTAGATGAAGGTCAAAGTTTATGTCTTCTGAATTTTAGGAGATAGTGAGAAGACCAAGAACCAATGACTATACAGGCGTTAGGAGGTCTATGTTCTGATGATCATGTATTATAGGTGCAGAGTCCTCAAGATTCTTTTAAAGGTGTTCTCCAGTTGGGAATATCCAGAAGGGTTCCTTGATCATAAACTGTTTGCAAAATTGTCCAGGGCGCACAGTCCGCCTAACAGTTCTTTTAGGGCTTTTTTTTTGTAATCTCCAGACGTCTTCCATGTTATTAGTGAGGAGGCTTCTTTCTTCTTTCTGTCCAGATTGTGGAGGCCTCAGTGATGGTTCTGAACCTTCTGGAAATTTCTCCCATATGTACACAGGATCTTTGGAGCTCAGAGTGACCATTGGGTTCTTGGCCCCCTCTCTTACCCTTCTCACCTGATTAGTTGGTGGGATGGCAGCTCAACACAAAGTCCTAGTTGTTACGGACCATTGTGCTATTGGAACTTTTAACTGCAGCAGAAATGTTTTTGACCTTTTTCTTTAGATCTGTGCCTCCACACAATCTTGTCTCTGAGCTCTACAGGCAGCTCTTCCTACCTCATGGTTTTTGCTCTGATATACATTGTCAGCTGTGAGACCTTATATAGACAGGGCTGTGTCTTCCCAAATCCTGTCTGAGCTCTACAGGCAGTTCTTTCCCCCTCATGTCTTGGTGTTTGCTCTGATATACATTTTTAGCTGTGAGACCTTATATAGACAGGGCTGTGTCTTCCTAAATCCTGTCTCTGAGCTCTACAGGCAGTTATTTCCCACTCATGTTTTGGTGTTTTCTCTGATATACATTGTTAGCTGTGAGACCTTATATAGACAGGGCTGTGCCTTCCCAAATCCTGTCCAATCAGCTAAATTTAACACAGGTGACTCCGACTAAAGTGGAGAAACATCTCAGAGAGATCAAGAGAAATGGGAGGAGCCAGAGCTAAATATCAAGTGTCATAGTAAAAGGTCTGAATACTTATGTCCATCCAAAATTTAAGTTTTTTCATATTTTTTTTTTATTATTATTATTATTATTAAATTAGCAAGAATTCTGTTTTCACTTTCCATTATGCAGTATTGGGCGCAGAATGATGTGGGGACATTTTTCATTTTTATTTCATTTTAGCACAAGACTGTAACTTAACAAAATGTGAAAAAAATGATAGGGTCTGATGTGCATTGCATGACTCATAAAATACCATCCTAGCATCTATTAAACACAAATAGGGCTGTATATTTTTCTGCATATCTTATATATTCTGATATTTTCTTAATTTGCCAACAGAACAACAGTATATTGGAAAGAAATCTAATTACAGATTGTGTGGGAGAAGAACACAGGAAGAATCTGTAGGATGCAGGCAAAGAATCCAAGAAGAACCAGGATTTGGAAAGAAAAATAGCAATATAGCTGATGACTATGGTGCACTACGGTCTGACTAAGCCTCCACTGCAGCTGTGGATCTAGACCTTCATGAGCTTTATTGAGTATTGGCAATCCAGATCTCTAGGCCCTCAGGCTCTCTAGAGGAACATTGTTGGGCATAGGTAACCATCTTTGACTTTCCTTCATGTCTGCCCCCCTCTCGGACTGGCACTAAATACCAAAATTCTACAACGGCCCTCAAGTTTCCTAAGGCAGGTCCACCTTTTCATGGTCACATACTGGATCCACACACTGGACTTGTGGCCACTGAAGACTTAGCCACTGAACGATGGCGGCTGGAGTGGCAACATGGCTTCCCTTTGCTCGAGCGGCAGCAGTGGGATGGCTTCCTCTGGCAAAGAGGTCTATGCCCAAGCCTCCGAGTGACAAGAGAAAGAGAAACGACGAAATACTGGTGGTCAACGTCAGCGGAAGGAAGTTCCAGACATGGAAAAACACACTGGACCGCTACCCAGACACCTTGTTAGGAAGCAGCGAGAAGGAATTCTTTTTCAATCAGGAGACGCAGGAATATTTTTTTGACCGTGATCCAGAGATGTTCAGACACATCCTCAACTTCTACCGAACGGGCAAGTTGCATTATCCGCGCCATGAATGCATCCAGGCTTTTGATGAAGAGCTGTTGTTTTATGGCATCATACCTGAGATCATCGGAGATTGTTGTCTGGAAGAATATCGTGACCGGAAAAAGGAAAATCTGGAGAGGCTAGCGGAGGATACAGAGGCGGAAACCGCTCATGATGCCCCTCTACCCCCTGATAGTACTTTCCGGGAGAGACTGTGGAGGGCCTTTGAGAACCCTCACACCAGCACTATGGCTCTCGTTTTCTACTATGTTACTGGTTTCTTCATTGCCGTCTCAGTGATTGCAAATGTAGTGGAAACGGTGCCTTGTCGTCCACCACCCGGGCGCCTTAAGGATCTGCCCTGTGGGGAAAAGTACCTGACAGCCTTTGACTGCATGGATACAGCCTGTGTCCTTATTTTCACCTTTGAGTACCTCATGAGACTATTTGCAGCCCCATGCCGTTGTAAGTTTATGCGTAGTGTTATGAGTATCATTGACGTGGTGGCCATAATGCCCTACTACATACAGCTGGTCATGCCAGAGAACGATATGAGTGGTGCCTTTGTCACATTACGTGTTTTTCGAGTCTTCCGGATCTTCAAATTCTCCC
Organism: Hyla sarda; assembly: GCF_029499605.1. NCBI lineage: Eukaryota > Metazoa > Chordata > Amphibia > Anura > Hylidae > Hyla > Hyla sarda. The sequence continues at coordinate 12,741,116 of NC_079197.1, read as the reverse complement.
GCCACTCCCAAGGACTACGGATTCTCGGGTACACCTTGAAGAGCTGCGCCTCAGAGCTTGGCTTTCTCCTCTTCTCCTTGACCATGGCCATCATCATCTTCGCCACTGTGATGTTCTATGCAGAGAAGGGGACGAGCAAGACGAAGTTCACTAGCATTCCTGCTGCCTTCTGGTACACAATTGTTACTATGACAACACTAGGGTGAGTCACATGATCTCCTATTAGCGTTTAAGAGTGTCATTGTTGCTATGCCGACCCGCAATTTGAGCGTGTAATTTCCCTTTCAAGAAACGGTGACTATGGTAAAAAAAATTATCAGCTAGCGTTTTTTAACATCAACAATAATAAATCTATCAGTGTCAAAGACTTGACTGATCTGAGACAGACTGGTTGCTAAGGATGTGCTGCCTGACAACTTGATTGTAATTGTTCGGTTCAAATGATCTGAAACAGCCTGGTTGCTAAGGATGTGCTACCTAAAAATTGGACTGTAGTTGTTAGGCTTGACTGATCTGAGAAAGACTGGTTGCTAAGGATGTGCTGCCTGACAACTTGATTGTAATTGTTCGGTTCAAATGATCTGAAACAGCCTGGTTGCTAAGGATGTGCTACATAAAAATTGGACTGTAGTTGTTAGGCTTGACTGATCTGAGACAGACTGGTTGCTAAGAATGTGCTGCTTGAAAACTTAGTTGTAATTGTTAGGTTTGATTGATCTGAGCCAGACTGGTTGCTAAGGATGTGCTGCCTGACAACCATATTGTAGTTGCTAGGCTTGACTACTTTAAAACGGATTGGTTGCTAAGTCCGTGCTGTCTGACAACTCTATTGTAGTTAGTTGGCTTGACTGATCTGAGACAGACTGGTTTGCAAGGATGCGCTGCCTGATAACCAGACTGAAGTTGTAAGGCTTGAAAGATTTGAGGCAGACTGTTTGCCAAGTAAGTGCCGCTTGACAACCATATTATAGTTATTAGGCTTGACTAATCTAAAACAGATTGGTTGCCAAGGATGTGCTTGACTAATTGTAGTTGTTAGGCTTGACTGATCTAAGGCTGACTAGTTGCCAAGGAAGTGCTCCCTAACAACCATATTATTGTTGTTAGGCTTTACTAATCTCAAAGAGTTTGGTTGCTAAGAATATGCTGCCTGACAACCCTATTGTAGTTATTTCACTTGACTGATTTGAGATAAACTGGTGCTAAGGATGTGCCACCTGACAACCCTAGTGTTGTTTTTAGGGGTCACATATCTGAGACAGACTGGTTGCTGGTTGCTAAGGATTAGAGATGAGCAAACCTAACCAGTAGAACCCGAGTTCGGTCAGAATTTTGGTTAGGCTAGAACTTAACCCATGGCAGAAAAAAGAAGGAGGAAGAATGACATGACCTCAGGGAATCCCATAATTCATTTCAAACAACTCTCCAAGGCAGGAGGGAGTATAGGGTTAATGTCAGTCACTATAAAAGTCTATGCCAGGGTTTCCCAGCTCGGGTGCTTCTGACTGTTGGAAAACTATAACTCCCAGCATGCCCAAACAGCCTTCGGCTGTCCGGGCATGCTGGGAGTTGTAGTTTTGCAACAGGCTGAGGCACCTCTGGTTGGAAAACACTGGCCTATGAACATAGCTTCAGTGCCCACTTTAGACATAGCATTTGTTAGGTGAAGATCTCTGTGAGGGACAATGAGCAGTGACAACACAGATAGAAGTAGGAGCAGACGTATAATAATTGTAGTAAAGCAGCAGAGAGCGTTCTCCATCTGTTCTGTTTTAATTGCAAGTTAATTGTGCCAATTTTTTGTTTTTGGCTTACACTAACTGTGAAGAAGCCGTGTATAGGAGGATTTTATGACACTCTTGTGCACTTTCTAGGATGACAATCCTGTTGCTACACCCCAAAATGAGAATCAACTTGTATAAAGTCACTTTCCAGGCATAAAACCTGTTGCTACGTCCAAAAAGAGATAATTTTTTCAATCGGCAGAACCAAACTTTAATGATGTGCTGTCAGACAACCTGCTGTCAGACAACCCCATTGTAGTTGCTAGGTAGTATGTCCCTAACAACCAGTCTGCCTCAAATGACTCAGCTGTTCAGCTCCCAGCTGGCACTATGCTTGGCAGCCGCCATACCACTCCATTTCCCACCTCAGCCTGCATTATTGATCAGGAGTTTCTAAAAATACACATGGGTGAAGAACCCGGGGAGGCTGTAGGGCCCAGCTGCTCCATACGCCGAACCCTATTTATTCACAGTACTGCTGCCCTAAAATGGTGGCATTAAAGAAAGAAGCAAGTCATATGATGCGTGACTAAACGTCAGACATTTATGTGGCGGGGTTCTTATTTATGACTCCCCCCTGTATACCTCATATAATGTATACGCTCATCTATACGCAGCTGTAGGGCCTAGAGGGGCCTAGCTCATAGCAGGATGAATGCGGAGGATTCGGGGCTGTCATGTTCTGCTCACATCCCCATCATCTGAACAACGGTGGCTTTGGGTTAATTATGGCGGTAATAATACGATTACAGGACGGCTGCGGGAATAAAAGAGTGCAGTGATTTATTGTATGTGGAAGCACAACTGAGCCAGCAGTCGTGTATCTATTCATCTATGGCATCTGTGATGTGCATCAAAGCCGAGAGCTGCCGACGGATCCTGTGTCTGTGGGCAGCCGACCATGGAGGCAGTGGAAGGGTTAATAATTACATAGATGAATACGAGGGAAGGTCCTGTATTCACTGTGGTCAATTATATATTCACAATGGAAGGTCCTGTATACACTATGGATAATTCTATCTACAATGAAAGGTCCTGCATACACTATGGATAATTCTATCTACAATGGAAGATCCTGCATACACTATGGATAATTCTATATACAATGGAAGGTCCTGTATACACTATGGATAATTCTATCTACAATGGAAGATCCTGTATACACTATGGATAATTCCATATACAATGGAAGGTCCTGTATACACTATAGATAATTCCATATACAATGGAAGGTCCTGTATACACTATAGATAATTCTATATACAATGGAAGGTCCTGTATACACTATGGATAATTCTATATACAATGGAAGGTCCTGCATACACTATGGATAATTCTATATACAATGGAAGGTCCTGTATACACTATGAATAATTCTATCTACAATGGAAGATCCTGTATACACTATAGATAATTCCATATACAATGGAAGGTCCTGTATACACGATAGATAATTCCATATACAATGGAAGGTCCTGTATACACTATAGATAATTCCATAAACAATGGAAGGTCCTGTATACACCATGGTTAATTCTATATAGAATGGAAGGTCCTGTATACAATATGGATAATTCTATATACAATGAAAGGTCTTGTATACACTATAGATAATTCTATATACAATGGAAGGTCCAGTATACACTATGGAGAATTTTATATACAATGGAAGGTCCTGTATACACTTTGGAAAATTCTATATACAATGGAAGGTCCTGTATACACTATAGATAATTCTATATACTGGAAGGTCCTGTATACACTATAGATAATTCTATATACTGGAAGGTCCTGTATACACTATAGATAATTCTATATACTGGAAGGTCCTGTATACACTATAGATAATTCTATATATAATGGAAGGTCCTGTATACACTATGGAGAATTCTATATACAATGGAAGGTCCTGTATACACTATAGATAATTCCATATACAATGGAAGGTCCTGTATACACTTTGGATAATTCTATATACAATAAAAGGTCCTGCATACACTATAGATAATTCTATATACAATGGAAGGTCCTGTATACACTATAGATAATTCTATATACAATGGAAGGTCCTGTATACACTATGGAGAATTCTATATAATCTGGCATAAAATGGCCTTCAGAAAGAGAGATGTTCCTTAAAGCGTTGTCTATAAGACGGATCACCTATCTACTGGGTCTATTAGATCAGAATCTGAACACCCCAGACAATCCTGTGAATGTTATTTTTTACTCTGTCATGATTCATGATAATGCACTCACTAGGTGGCGCTGTCCCAGTTAAACAGAAAGAACCTTGAATAGCTTGTGACCCTAACTACTGATCCCCCAGATACTGGACGCTGCTCCGACCCCTCTCATGTATCTCAGAATTATCTTTAGCGCGGCCGAGATGTGATCACCAGCCATCTGCCAAGTTCCTCCTTTAGATCTTATAGAATCTTATAACGAAGCTGCAGCCGCATTGTCTGAAACCTTAAATGTCCTTCTCCTGGAACGTGGCCGGAACTGCCAGCAATATCTATAGAACCTATAGTCCAAATCCTAAGGAAGAATACAAGGCTGCTCTCATCTTACTGGAGAATTACGTATAAATAAGGCCGTGCCCATCTGTGCCAGCAATTGCCCATTAAGTGTAAACATAAGCAAAGAAGATGTTCAGGAGGCACTCACCAGTATAGTGGAATGGCAAATTCCTTATTATTCCTGCATATAAAAGCCGCATAGAACAGAGAGGACACCACGAGCTGCACCTTTAGTAATAAGTTATGAAAAGTGCAGCTCTGTCCTCTCTGTTCTATGCACGAATAATAAAGAATTACTGTTCCACTATACTGGTGAGTGCCTCCTGAACATCTTCTTTGCTTATGTTTGGACTTTTCCTGCTTTTATCTGTATGTATATATGTACTGTATGTATATATGTTTGTATATATGTGTGTACAGTATGTGTGTACTGATGTGTATATATGTGTGTATGTATATTATGTATCTACAATATGTATGTGTACATATGTGTGTGTATGTACGTAGATATGTATGTATGTTTGTATATATGCATGTACAGTATGTATTGTATGTACTGATGTATATATATGTACAGTATGTATATTATGTATCTACAATATTTATGTGTACGTATATATGTGTGTGTATGTAAAGTATGTAGATATATCTACTGTATGTATGTATATATTTATGTATGTATATGTATGTGTGTATGGATATATGTGTGTGTATGTATATATTTATGTACAGTATGTATATATGTACTGTATATGTATCTACAATATGTATGTGTGTATGTATATATGTTTGTACAGTATGTATGTTTATATGTATGTATAGTATGAATGTATAAATGTATGTACAGTATGTATGTACAGTATGAATGTATGTTTATCTGTATGTACAGTATGTATGTACAGTATGTATGTTTATATGTATGTACAGTATGTATGTACAGTATGTATGTATAAATGTATGTAAAGTATGTATGTAAAAAATGTATGTACAGTATGAATGTATATTTATCTGTATGTACAGTATGTATGTTTATCTGTATGGATAGTATGTATGTTTATATGCATGTACAGTATGTATGTATAAATGTATGTATAGTATGTATGTTTATATGTGTGTACAGTATGTATGTATAAATGTATGTAAAGTATGTATGTAAAAAATGTATGTACAGTATGAATGTATATTTATCTGTATGTACAGTATGTATGTTTATCTGTATGGATAGTATGTATGTTTATATGCATGTACAGTATGTATGTATAAATGTATGTATAGTATGTATGTTTATATGTATGTACAGTATGTATGTTTATATGTATGTATAGTATGTATGTTTATATGTATGTACAGTATGTATGTTTATATGTATGTATGTACAGTATGTATGTTTATATGTATGTATGTACAGTATGTATGTTTATATGTATGTACAGTATGTATGTTTATATGTATGTATGTACAGTATGTATGTTTATATGTATGTATGTACAGTATGTATGTTTATATGTATGTACAGTATGTATGTTTATATGTATGTACAGTATGTATGTTTATATGTATGTACAGTATGTATGTTTATATGTATGTATGTACAGTATGTATGTTTATATGTATGTACAGTATGTATGTTTATATGTATGTATGTACAGTATGTATGTTTATATGTATGTATGTACAGTATGTATGTTTATATGTATGTACAGTATGTATGTTTATATGTATGTACAGTATGTATGTTTATATGTATGTACAGTATGTATGTTTATATGTATGTATAGTATGTATGTTTATATGTATGTATGTACAGTATGTATGTTTATATGTATGTATGTACAGTATGTATGTTTGTATGTATGTACAGTATGTATGTTTATATGTATGTACAGTATGTATGTTTATATGTATGTACAGTATGAATGTTTATATGTATGTACAGTATGTATGTTTATATGTATGTACAGTATGTATGTTTATATGTATGTACAGTATGAATGTTTATATGTATGTACAGTATGTATGTTTATATGTATGGATAGTATGTATGTTTATATGTATGTACAGTATGTATGTTTATATGTATGTACAGTATGTATGTATAAATGTATGTATATATGTATGTACAGTATGTATGTTTATATGTATGTACAGTATGTATGTTTATATGTATGTACAGTATGTATGTTTATATGTATGTACAGTATGTATGTTTATGTATGTACAGTATGTATGTTTATATGTATGTACAGTATGTATGTTTATATGTATGTACAGTATGTATGTTTATATGTATGTACAGTATGTATGTTTATGTATGTACAGTATGTATGTTTATATGTATGTACAGTATGTATGTTTATATGTATGGATAGTATGTATGTTTATATGTATGGATATATAAATGTGTGTTTATATATTTCAGCATAAATTCCCAAAGGGCTGGAGATATTTCGATGAAACTTAGTACGTGTTAATTTTACCCTAACCCACCCCCATTTATGAGGGTGATTTTTTTTCTCTGAAGTCCCATGCAAGTCTTTGGGACTTCCTGTTAATCTCCTGATTGCGTTACTCTCTGGCTGCAGAGATTGTCCAGGACTTTTAAACATCCTGGCGACTGTCCGGCAGGTGCAGAAAATAGTTACTGCGGGGGACGGGATATAAAGACCGGATATGAGGACGGTATATGAAGTTTAAATATGAGGACTGGATATGGGGACAGGAATAGGAGCACAGGATATAAGGAAGAGATATGAGGACAGGATAAAAGGACGCAGTATGTGGTTGGTATATTGGTATAACAGCGTCATTGTTGTTTTTCCTCTCCCACAAGGTTTAGGTAAGAAGACCAGGTCCTTACCTAGTACTAGATAGGGATGAGGGGAGAGGATGGGGATGACGCTGCAGTCCTGTGCCTCAGCCTGTCTATGAGACTGCATGCTGTGAGAGGGGAGAGGGAGCATCTGAAAGGAAATATACTGTATGATCTGGGTCCCACTGGCATCTCTACATGGGCAGCCCCTGTAATGTCTGTGCAGCCGTTCTTTATATCCCATATACATCAGGCAGGGAGGAGCAGCTCGGCTGGGTGCACTTATTTCCAGTGTTTATCAATCTTGCACGGGTTATATTACAGCAAGCGGGAACTGCGCTCATTTACAGCAGATATAGCACAGTGATGAGATTATCACCAACCAGTAATGGATTCCTAGAGGGGGGTGCAGCGGCCATCTTACTGGAGAGTATAGCGTCCCTTATACATACAGAGACGGGATGATCTGCAGGTTCTTATAGTGTCCGGTGTCTACACAGAGTATAAGAAAGCGGTGTGATGGTCATGTTGGGGGTTGTAGTGCACTATGCAGAGAAAATCCTATAATTGTATTATTATTATGTCTAGTGCTCATTCATGTTGGGGGTTGTAGTGTTATAGGTTTAGGGTATAACAGAATTGTATTATGGTTCTGTCCAGTGGACAGTCATGTTGGGGGTTGTAGTGTTATAGGTTTAGGGTATAACAATTGTATTATGGTCCTTTCCAGTGGACAGTCATGTTGGGGGTTGTAGTGTTCTAGGTTTAGGGTATAACAGAATTGTATTATGGTCCTGTCCAGTGGACAGTCATGTTGGGGGTTGTAGTGTTATAGGTTTAGGGTATAACAATTGTATTATGGTCCTTTCCAGTGGACAGTCATGTTGGGGGTTGTAGTGCTCCATGTAGAGAATATGACTGAACTGTATTATAATCATGTCCAGTAGTTGATCATGTTGGGGGTTATAGTGCTCTATGTATGGGGCATTATAACAAAATTCCGTTATGTTTATAGAATTATGTAATGATCATGTCGAGTGGTTGGATCCTGTTGGTGGTAGTAGTGTTTATGTTTAGGGTATTAAAGAGTTGTATAATGATCATGATGGGGGTTGAAATGGTCTATTATATAAGGTAAAATAGAATAGTCAGTTCATGCTGGGGGTTGTAGTGCTTTATGTATAAATTATAATAGAATCATATTATAGTCCTGTCCAGCAGTTTGATCATGATGAGGGTTGTAATGCTTTACGAATAGAGTATAATAGAATTTTATGATGGTCCTGTCAAGCGGTTGGATCATGTTGGGGGTTGTAGTGCTCTGTGTATAGAATATAATAGAATCATATTATAGTCCTGTTCTGTAGTCGGTTCATGTTGGGAGTTGTAGTGCTCTGTGTATAGAATATAATAGAATCATATTATAGTCCTGTTCTGTAGTCGGTTCATGTTGGGGGTTGTAGTGCTCTGTGTATAGAATATAATAGAATCATATTATAGTCCTGTTCTGTAGTCGGTTCATGTTGGGAGTTGTAGTGCTCTGTGTATAGAATATAATAAAATCATATAGTTCTGTTCTGTGGTCAGTTCATGTTGGGGGTTGTAGTGCTCTGTGTATAGAATATAATAGAATCGTATTATAGTCCTGTTCAGTGGTTGGATCATGTTGGGGGTTGTAGTGCTCTGTGTATAGAATATAATAGAATCGTATTATAAACCAGTTCAGTGGTCAGTTTATGTTGGGGGTTGTAGTGCTCTGTGTATAGAATCGTATTATAATCCAGTTCAGTGGTCAGTTCATGTTGGGGGTTGTAGTGCTCTGTATATAGAATATAATAGAATCGTATTATAGTCCTGTTCAGTGGTCAGTTCATGTTGGGGGTTGTAGTCCTCTGTGTATAGAATATAATAGAATCGTATTATAGTTCTGTTCTGTGGTCAGTTCATGTTGGGGGTTGTAGTGCTCTGTATATACAATATAATAGAATCATATTATAGTTCTGTTCAGTGGTCGGTTCATGTTGGGGGTTGTAGTGCTCTGTATATACAATATAATAGAATCATATTATAGTTCTGTTCTGTGGTCAGTTCATGTTGGGGGTTGTAGTGCTCTGTATATACAATATAATAGAATCATATTATAGTTCTGTTCAGTGGTCGGTTCATGTTGGGGGTTGTAGTGCTCTGTATATACAATATAATAGAATCATATTATAGTTCTGTTCTGTGGTCGGTTCATGTTGGGGGTTGTAGTGCTCTGTATATACAATATAATAGAATCATATTATAGTTCTGTTCTGTGGTCGGTTCATGTTGGGGGTTGTAGTGCTCTGTATATACAATATAATAGAATCATATTATAGTTCTGTTCTGTGGTCGGTTCATGTTGGGGGTTGTAGTGCTCTGTATATACAATATAATAGAATCATATTATAGTTCTGTTCTGTGGTCGGTTCATGTTGGGAGTTGTAGTGCTCTCTGTATAGAATATAATAGAATCATATTATAGTCCTGTGTAGTGGTCGGTTCATGTTGGGAGTTGTAGTGCTATGTGTATAGAATATAATAGAATCATATTATAGTTCAGTGGTTGGATCATGTTGGGGGTTGTAGTGCTCTGTGTATAGAATATAATAGAATCGTATTATAGTCCTGTTCAGTGGTTGGATCATGTTGGGAGTTGTAGTCCTCTGTGTATAGAATATAATAGAATCATATTATAGTTCAGTGGTCGGTTCATGTTGGGGGTTGTAGTGCTCTGTATATACAATATAATAGAATCATATTATAGTTCTGTTCTGTGGTCGGTTCATGTTGGGGGTTGTAGTGCTCTGTGTATAGAATATAAGAGAATCATATTATAGTCCTGTCTAGCAGTTTGATCATGTTGGGGGTTGTAGTGCTCTGTGTATAGAATATAATAGAATCGTATTATAGTCCTGTTCAGTGGTTGGTTCATGTTGGGGGTTGTAGTGCTCTGTGTATAGAATATAATAGAATCGTATTATAGTCCTGTTCAGTGGTTGGATCATGTTGGGGGTTTTAGTGTTCTTTCGCTATAGACTGAATATTAGGTAATATTTCTGGAGCTCAGGGATGTTAACAGTTAATGGCGCTGTATATCTAGAGCAGTGTTTCCCAACCAGGGTGCCTCCAGCTGTTGCAAAACTACAACTTCCAGCATGCCCGGACAGCCTTCGGCTGTCCGGGCATGCTGGGAGGTGTAGTTTTTCCACAGCTGGGGGCACCCTGGTTGGGAAACACTGCTCTAGGGGGTAAAGATGGATCATGACTGTTCTCCTTGCAGCCCTGTAGCATTGTACCTTCCTGCACCGCAGCGATAGCAGAGACATTATCATATCCAGATATTGTCACCCAGGATTATACAAATGTATTCTTATGTGACCTGACAGTCCCCGGGGAGGACGCCCATCACTGTCATCTAACCAGTACTGCAGGCCTGACAACCAACGGGCTTAATGGAGGGTCCAGAATATCAGTGATTTCCTCTATGGCAAAACTACAACTCCCAGCATGCTCGGACTGTCTGTGCATGCTGGGAGTTTTAGCTTTGAAACATCTGAAGGTCTACGGTTTGGAGACCACTTATATAGGGTATAACAGCTCTATCTGTATACTGCTGCCATCTCTATGGGATCAGAATATATAGAGTAGTTATACTCCTCCCCTCTAGCTCTATCTGTATACTGCTGCTATCTCTATGGGATCAGGATATATATAGTAGTTATACTCCTCCCCTCCAGCTATCTCTGTATACTGCTGCTATCTCTATGGGATCAGGATATATATAGTAGTTATACTCCTCCCCTCCAGCTATCTCTGTATACTGCTGCTATCTCTATGGGATCAGGATATATATAGTAGTTATACACCTCCCCTCCAGCTCTATCTGTATACTGCTGCTATCTCTATGGGATCAGGATATATATAGTAGTTATACACCTCCCCTGTAGCTCTATCTATATACTGCTGCTATTTCTATGGAATCAGGATATATATAGTAGTTATACTCCTCCCCTCCAGCTCTATCTGTATACTGCTGCTATCTCTATGGGATCAGGATATATATATATAGTAGTTATACTTCTCGCCTCCAGCTCTATCTATATACTGCTGCTATCTCTATGGGATCAGGATATATATATAGTAGTTATACTCCTCGCCTCCAGCTCTATCTGTATACTGCTGCTATTTCTATGGGATCAGGATATATAGTAGTTATACTCCTCCCCTCCGGCTCTATCTGTATACTGCTGCTATCTCTATGGGATCAAGATATATATATATATATATATATAGTAGTTATACTCCTCCCCTCCAGCTCTATCTGTATACTGCTGCTATCTCTATGGGATCAGGATATATATATATATAGTAGTTATACTCCTCGCCTCCAGCTCTATCTGTACACTGCTGCTATCTCTATGGGATCAGGATATATATATATAGTAGTTATACTTCTCGCCTCCAGCTCTATCTGTATACTGCTGCTATCTCTATGGGATCAGGATATATATATAGTAGTTATACTCCTCGCCTCCAGCTCTATCTGTACACTGCTGCTATCTCTATGGGATCAGGATATATATATAGTAGTTATACTTCTCGCCTCCAGCTCTATCTGTACACTGCTGCTATCTCTATGGGATCAGGATATATATATAGTAGTTATACTCCTCGCCTCCAGCTCTATCTGTATACTGCTGCTATTTCTATGGGATCAGGATATATAGTAGTTATACTCCTCCCCTCCAGCTCTATCTGTATACTGCTGCTATCTCTATGGGATCAAGATATATATATAGTAGTTATACTCCTCCCCTCCAGCTCTATCTGTATACTGCTGCTATCTCTATGGGATCAGGATATATATATAGTAGTTATACTCCTCGCCTCCAGCTATATCTGTATACTGCTGCTATCTCTATGGGATCAGGATATATATATAGTAGTTATACTCCTCGCCTCCAGCACTAGAGAGACAACTAGAGAAGAGATGATTTGTATACAGGAGATATATATACAGGACTACAACCCTGGTTGGGAAGCACTGGTCTACATCTATGCAGCCTCTGTGTCCTAGTAATCTCGAAACTGTGCCCCCCCAGTTTTGCAAAACTACAACTCCCAGCATGCCCGGACATGCTGGGAGTTGTAGTTTTACAAAACTGGAGGGCATAGTGGCTGACTATGGCTGAAAATTCCTAATGGGAAGAGCAGCTCTGGAGCATGAACTACTGCTCTGGGGAGTGAAGTTCTGTAAATAGAGAATATATTCCCTCCCCTCCAGCTCTATCTGTATACTGCTGCTATCTCTATGGTATCAGGATATATATAGTAGTTATACACCTCCCCTGTAGCTCTATCTATATACTGCTGCTATTTCTATGGAATCAGGATATATATAGTAGTTATACTCCTCCCCTCCAGCTCTATCTGTACACTGCTGCTATCTCTATGGGATCAGGATATATATATAGTAGTTATACTTCTCGCCTCCAGCTCTATCTGTATACTGCTGCTATCTCTATGGGATCAGGATATATATATAGTAGTTATACTCCTCCCCTCCAGCTCTATCTGTATACTGCTGCTATCTCTATGGGATCAGGATATATATATAGTTATACTCCTCGCCTCCAGCTCTATCTGTATACTGCTGCTATTTCTATGGGATCAGGATATATAGTAGTTATACTCCTCCCCTCCAGCTCTATCTCTATGGGATCAAGATATATATATAGTAGTTATACTCCTCCCCTCCAGCTCTATCTGTATACTGCTGCTATCTCTATGGGATCAGGATATATATATAGTAGTTATACTCCTCGCCTCCAGCTCTATCTGTATACTGCTGCTATCTCTATGGGATCAGGATATATAGTAGTTATACTCCTCGCCTCCAGCACTAGACAGACAACTAGAGAAGAGATGATTTGTATACAGGGGATATATATACAGGACTACAACCCTGGTTGGGAAGCACTGGTCTACATCTATGCAGCCTCTGCGTCCTCGAAACTGAGCCCCCCCAGTTTTGCAAAACTACAACTCCCAGCATGCCCGGACAGCCAACGGCTGTCTATGGCTGACTATGGCTGAAAATTCCTAATGGGAAGAGCAGCTCTGGAGCATGAACTACTGCTCTGGGGAGTGAAGTTCTGTAAATAACCATCTTGCCAAGCACTTCCATTGTTTTCTATTGCACCGTGAATACTAGATCCTGCCCTCTCCGGGTTGGGCACATGGGTTGCCACACACACACACACGTCTGTATAATTTTGCATTCGCCATAGATATTGTGATCTTCCTGCCAGAAGCGAAGGATTCTGGGACACGCTGATTTTTGTTGCTTCCATGAGCCTGTCTTGTTGTATCGCCCGCTCTTTCCTGATGTGCCTGGCAGGGTGTGTGGCAGCGTGATGCATCCCTGTCATCTCCCGGGCATCTCATTTCTGCATGATCGACACGTTTAGTGACCATTGTTATGGAATCCTGAAGTTATGTTGCTTTATATGTCTCTAATCTTCTGCACTGATGGGTAGAATCAGCGAACAATAAGAATGTTTACTCGAACTGCAAACAGCGCCCCCCTCACAATGGAGGACTCAACATGCATAGGCACCATGTAATACCACATTTCTTCAGCAGGGGGCCTAAATGTACAACCACATGCAGCTTTCCTCTAGTTAGACGAGGGGTGCTGCCATAGTGCCCAGCCTACGGTCATAGACAACTGGTTGTAGGTTGTTTTTGGCGCCCCCTGGTGGATGTGGTAATATAATTAAAGGGGTATTCCAGGAAAAAACTTTTTATATATATATCTATCTCTATCAACTGGCTCCAGAAAGTTAAACAGATTTGTAAATTACTTCTTTATTAAAAAATCTTAATCCTTTCAATAATTATCAGCTGCTGAAGTTGAGTCGTTGTTGTTTTCTGTCTGGCAACAGTGCTCTCTGCTGACATCTCTGCTCGTCTCGGGAACTGCACAGAGTAGAAGAGGTTTGCTATGGGGATTTGCTTCTAAACTGGCCGGTTCCCGAGACACGTGTCATCAGAGAGCACTTAGACAGGAAAGAACAACTCAACTTCAGCAGCTCATAAGTACTGAAAGGATTAAGATTTTTTTTAATAGAAGTAATTTACAAATCTGTTTAACATTCTGGAGCCAGTTGATTTATAAAAATTTTTTTTTTTCCTGGAATACCCCTTTAAGGCTGGGTTCACACCACGTTTTTGCAATACAGTTCCCGTATACGTTTTCAATTTGAAAACCGGAACCGTAGTGAAAACCGAATGCCAAAAGATGCATCAGGTTGTGTCCGTTTTGTACCCTGTACGGTTTTGTCAGTTTTTTTTTCCCTGTACCCAAAACCGTAGCCTACCACGGTTTTTGGTCCGGGTGAAAAGACGTATTGAAACGTATAAGTTTTTTTTTTTTTTTTTTTTTTAACATGAGAGTCAATGGGAACCGTACAGAACAATATGTGCGTAAGGTTCCATCCGGTTTTCACCATACAGTTTTTGACTTTGCACACAAACAAGTGAAACTTTATTCATAATGGAATGAAAAGTTAAAACATATAAGTTTTTTTCTTAAAATTCGGATGCAACCGGACATCATTGTTCAAACCGTATACAGATTAAAATTTGTGCACACGTTTTGATACAGTTTAATCAGGTTTTGAGGAATCAGGTTTTTTTTTTTATTTTATCAAAAACCTGATACGGGAACTGTATTGCAAAAACGTGGTGTGAACCGAGCCTAAGACGGTCTACCATCACCTAGTTTGGGGGAGAGGGAATTTAACACCTTCGGCTTACGGTCAGTGCCTCTCATTTCCTCAGATGCTTACGGCCTGGGTGCAGTGCCATCATAAACTTTTCTTCCAAATACAGTGCCACTTTTGTCCAGTGGCGGTGCATGGTATTGCAGTTAAGCCCCAGTGGCGGTGCATGGTATTGCAGTTAAGCCCCAGTGGCGGTGCATGGTATTGCAGTTAAGCCCCAGTGGCGGTGCATGGTATTGCAGCTCAGCCCCAGTGGCGGTGCATGGTATTGCAGTTAAGCCCCAGTGGTGGTGCATGGTATTGCAGTTAAGCCCCAGTGGTGGTGCATGGTATTGCAGCTCAGTCCCCTCATCTACAATCTACAACCACATGTAGTTTCCCTCTGATTAGACTAGGACCACTGCCATAGGGCCCTGCCTAGGGGCACGGACACCTGGTTTGTTTCTGGCTGCCCATGGTGAGCATGGTAATATAATTAGACGGGCTACCAGCACCTAGTTCTGGGAAGGAAAATTTAACCCCTTAAGCTTGCGTTAAGTGCGCCTCTACTCCTCAGACCTCTGCCACCTGGGTGTTGTGCCATTATAAACTTTTCATACAAATGCAGTGCCACTTTTGTCCAGTGGCTGTACCTGGTATTGCATCCCAGCTTCTCATGGTTAAACGATGAGTACTGCCATACGTCCCAGCCTAGGGGCAGGTTTGTTTTTGGCGCCCCCTGGTGGACGTGGTAATATAATAAAAGGGGTACTCCGGTGGAAAAAAATTTTTTTTTTTTTTTTTTTTAAATCAACTGGTGCCAGAAAGTTAAACAGATTTGTAAATGACTTCTATTAAAAAATTAAAAAATATTTATCCTTCCATTACCTATTAGCAGCTGTATGCTACAGAAGAAATTCTTTGCTTTTTGAATTTCTTTTTTGTCTTGTCCACAGTGCTCTCTCTCTGCTGACACCTGATGCCCGTATCAGGAACTGTCCAGAGCAGGAGAAAATCCTCATAGCAAACCTATGTTACTCTGGACAGTTCCTGACACGGACAGAGGTGTCAGCAGAGAGCACTGTGGACAAGACAAAAAAGTCAAATTCAAAAAGAAAATAATTTCCTCTGTAGCATACAGATGCTAATAAGTACTGGAAGGATAAAGATTTTTTTTTATAGAAGTCATTTACAAATCTGTTTAACTTTCTGCCACCACTTTATTTAAAATAAATAAATAAATAAAAGTTTTCCACTGGAGTACCCCTTTAAGACTGTCTACCAGTGCCTAGTTCTGAGGGATAAAATTTAACTCCTTGATCTTGCAGTCAGTGACTCTCTACTCCTCACACCCCTGCCACCATCAGAAACTTTTCTTCTAAATACAGCGCCACCTTTGGCCAGTGGCTGTGCCAGGTATTGCAGCTCAGCCCCGCCGGGGCTGAGCTGCAATACCAGGCACAGCCACTGGGCAAAAGTGGCGCTGTGTTGAGAAAAAGACGGCAGCCATTTTTTTTCTAATCTCAAACAACCCCTTTGAAAAATTCTCATCTGCAACCAATTTAGCCCTCGGCGGTAAGCGTGACATATCTAACTAGACCCACAGGAGGCGCACACATCACACACAGCCAATATTCCCCGTCTAATCTGCCGGGTTTCACGAGGAGCAGCTAATTGGCTTGTCTGGAGGTTGCAGACGCGGATCTTCTGCTGCGCTCGGTATATAGAGTGAATCCCCCAGCGAATATATATCAGCAGATGCGCTTAATATGAAATCATTGTACATTCCCGTCAGGAACCCACAGGGGGCGTTCTGATGTCGGCAAATGATTTGCGCTGAGATTTATTACCTCGCGTAGAGAAGCTGTTGATCTTCACCTGTTATCCAGGTCTATAGGATGCATTGTACATCTCCTGAAACACTCTGTGCTGCAGTGACCTCCCTCGTCCCAGCAGATCCAGAGCCACATGAAATACTCTGTGCTGCTGTGGGCCATCACTCCTTCCTCTGCCTTTGTCCTCCACTATCGTTCCTTTTTTCCCCATCAGGACACAGACCAATCACATGTAGCCCGGTTGTCAACAATGCAGCCTCCTAAAGAGATGAGCATACCCCAGCCTGAACTACTCTGTGCTGCTGTGTGACATTTCTCTACCCTCTGCCTGTGTCCTCCCCTATCTCTTCCCCCCCCCCTCTTGGCATTCGGGACACAGCCCCATTACACACAGCCCTGTTCTCGATCATACTGCCTTCTATAGAGATGAGCATACTGCGGTCTGAAATACTCTGTGCAGCTGTGTGTCACTTCTTCCTCTGCCTGTCTCCTCCCCTAGTACAATGCTGCCTGAAATACTCTGTGCTGCCTATCTGTGTCTTCCCCTATTTCCCTTCCGCTATCATTGCACTGCCCCGGTTACTAAAGCAGTGTTTCCCAACCAGGGTGCCTTCAGCTATTGCGAAACTACAACTCCCAGCATGCCCGGACAGCCGAGTTGTAGTTTTGCAACAGCTGGAGGCACCCCTGGTTGGGAAACAATGGCCTATGAACATAGGTTCAGCGCCCATTGTAGACATAGCATTTATTAGGTGAAGATCTCTGTGAGGGACAGTGAGCAATGACAACACAGATAAGGAGCAGGAGCACACATATTATAATTGTAGTAAAGCAGCAGAGGCTGTCCAGGCATGCTGGGAGTTGTAGTTCTGCAACAGCTTGAAGCATTCTGGTTGGGAAACAATGGCCTATGACCATAGCTTCAGCGCCCATTTCAGACATAGCATTTGTTAGGTGAAGATCTCGGTGAGGGACAGTGAGCAATGACAACACAGATAAGGAATAGGAGCACTAATAGTAGGGACTCATTAGGGTTATAGTTTGAACCTGATGAACTCTGGTCTTTTTTCAATCTTATGAACTATGTTACTATATAAGAATTGTAGTAAAGCAGCAGAGGCTGTACGGGCATGCTGGGAGTTGTAGTTTTGCAACAGCTGGATGCACCCTAGTTGGGAAACACTGTACTACAGGATGAGCACACGTCTCCCTAAAATACTCTGTGCTCCTTATCTTGCCCGTCTCTGCTACTGTCACTTGTATACCTGACCCCATTAATGCTTCCTCCTACAATAGGAGTGTACCCCCTTCCCAAAATACTCTGTGCTGCTGACCTCTCACATTTGTACTCACTATTAGTATAAGATCAGGTCACTGCCTCTGCACAGCTGGTCTGAAATACTCTGTGCTGCTGACCTATTACATCTGCCCTCACTATTAGTATAAGATCAGGTCACTGTCTCTGCCCAGCCGATCTGAAATACTCTGTGCTGCTGACCTATCACATCTGCACTCACTATTAGTACCATATCAGGTCACTGTCTCTGCACAGCCGGTCTGAAATACTCTGTGCTGCTGACCTATCACATCTGCACTCACTATTAGTACCATATCAGGTCACTGTCTCTGCACAGCCGGTCTGAAATACTCTGTGCTGCTGACCTATTACATCTGCACTCCCTATTAGTACTATATCAGGTCACTGTCTCTGCACAGCAGGTCTGAAATACTCTGTGCTGCTGACCTATTACATCTGCCCTCACTATTAGTACCATATCAGGTCACTGTCTCTGCACAGCCGGTCTGAAATACTCTGTGCTGCTGACCTATCACATCGGCCCTCACTATTATTACAAGATCAGGTCACTGCCTCTGCACAGCAGGTCTGAAATACTCTGTGCTGCTGACCTCTCACATCGGCCCTCGCTATTATTGCTGACCTATCGCTGCTGATCTATCACATCTGCACTCACTAGTAGTACTATATCAGGTCACTGCCTCTGCACAGCTGGTCTGAGATACTCTGTGCTGCTGACCTATCACATCTGCACTCACTATTATTACAAGATCAGGTCACTGCCTCTGCACAGCAGGTCTGAAATACTCTGTGCTGCTGTGCATTTCTAATTACAGGCTGTTGGCCGCTGCCTGCGCGCCTCTTACGCTATAATTCTATCTCGCTGTACAGTGTCAAGTTTCATTAATAACTTTTTTTTTTTTACACCTTTTACACCCTTGAATTAATGGGAGATGCCAGAAATAGTCTGGTCATTAAAAATATGAAATATTACTGAAGATGAATGAGAGATCTGGGCTGGACAGCTGAGAAATAGCTGTGCGGAGTGCAACAGCGCCCTCACAAAGTCAGGCCAAAAATGGTACTGCACTTATGAGAATTTTGATGAAAAATCTATATATTTCGAATATAGTGTTTTCCAAACAATGGAAAACTCCAACTCCCAGCAAGCCCAGACAGCTGTTGGCTTTCCGGGCATGCTGGGAGTTGTAGTTTTGGAACAAATGGAGAACAGTGGGAGAAGAGAGCACCAAACTAGACAAACTTATAATGTAAGTCTATGGGATTGTCTCAGGCCAGCTGTGCTTTCCGCCTAGCTCTGACTAGCGATTGATCAGGGTCTGAACACTCGGACCCAGACCGATCAAAACTTTTGACATGTCTCTCGAATAGGTCAAAAGTTGTTTTTTTTAAGCGACCGACGCACTATAAATAACTATCATTATGCTGAAAATCCTCTGCATTAACCTTGCTTTTTCAGCCCCACCGAAATAAAATATAATTTTTATAGAATTTTTTTTTTTTTTACGGTTTTCAGGTATTTAGACTCTTTAATACTAAATTTGGGGCTAGGACCGGAGTTAAAAAATAAATAAATAAATTGTCGCCACAGGCAGGAACTGAAGTAAAAAAAAATTTAAATAATTATGAGGGAGATTTAACAAAACCTGTGCAGAGGAAAAGCTGACCAGTTGCCCATAGCAACCCATCAGATTGCTTTCACTTTCATTTTCCAGAAGCCATCTGGTTGCTATGGGCAACTGGTCAGCTTTTCCTCTGCACAGGTTTTGATAAATCTACCACAATAACTTAACTCGCCTCTAAATTCACCACCACTCCAATGGTTAATCAGAAAATACCCCCTGGGTAAAAGCCCCAATAAAATTAGGTAGGTAGGGAATCCCTCCTATTAAGTAGAAGCTCCCAGTAGGCAGCAAAATCCCCTTGGTAGGTAGGAAAATACGCCCTTCAAGGTACAAGCCCACAGAAGATAGGTAGGTAGGGAAATCCCCCCTATTAGGTAGAAGCCCCCAAGAAGACAGGTAGGTAGGGAATCTTCCCTCTTAGGTAGAAGCCCCAGTAGTTAGGTGAATTCAACAGACCTGGTCGCACATCTACATTTTGTATTTTGATCTAATAGTCAGGTAGGTAGGAAGGTAGGTAGGAAACCTCATATTAAGCAGATCCCCCTATTAGTTTTCCCCCAGTAAGTCCTCTTTAAAAGAAAATAATAAAAAAAATTTAAAAAAAATCACACTCACCTTTCCTCTGCACCCGCTGAGGCATCTGCATCGTCTGCTCCGCAAGTGGTGCAGGACCTGCTGTACAATATAATGATGTCATCACATAGCAGGTCCTGCACATGTCCGGCAGTGGCACCGATACCAGTATTGGTTTTGTGACAATCCTAGGTTTTTTTTTTCTATTTTTAAATATTGAATAATTTTTTTTTTTTACCATGATCTTAGTTTGCGTCGGCAGCACTGAGATGGCGACAAATTTAGAGGTGAATACCGTTTTTTAAAATGTTTATTTTTTTTGGGGGGGGGGGGGGGGGGTTCGTGTTTTATACTCCAAGTTTAAATCAACTGGAAACCCTTTCACTTTGGTTATGGTTGTCTTCGCTCTTCCCTCAGGTATGGAGACATGGTACCAGACACCATAGCCGGCAAAATCTTTGGCTCCATCTGCTCCCTCAGCGGAGTGCTGGTTATTGCACTACCGGTCCCCGTCATCGTATCCAACTTTAGCCGGATTTATCACCAAAACCAGAGGGCCGACAAGCGCCGGGCACAGCAGGTAAGACCCCCCCCCCCCCCCAATATACACAGGTGCCAGTATACACAGTGAGACTTTTCACATTGTTTAATGGTCTAGCACAGTGTTTCTTATCCAGCGTGTCTCCACATTTTGCTAAACTACAACTCCCAGCATGCCCGGACAGCCGTTGGCTGTCCGGGCATGCTGGAAGTTGTAGTTTAGCAACAGCTGGAGGCACCCTGGTTGAGAAACACTAGTCTAGCGTGTAAAAGGATTGTATGGGATTAGGAAAACATGGCTGCTGACTTGTAGACACAGCACCTCTACAGGTTGCAACTGGTATTGCAGCTCGGCCTCTTACAACCCAAGGGCGCCCGCTGTTTTTATACTAAGGGTACATTCCCACACGGCGTATTTGCTGCGTATTTGCTGCTGCGTATTTTATTTTCTCTGTTGAAGTCAATGGGTAGGAAAATACGCAGCACCAAATACGCAGCAAATACGCAGCAAAATACGCCGTGTGGGAACGTACCCTAAAGCGGGAATGTTTTTTGTGATCCCATTATAATTAGTCTCAAAGAACCTGTAGTACTACTTTCCACCACTAGGTCTTTGAGTACTTTCCATAGATTTGGAAAAAAAACAGCGCCCCCCCCCCCCCCAATGACCTAAGTTTGTTGAAATTCAAAAGGCTCCAGCACCAGCCCAGTTCTTGAGCCGTACAGGGGTGGAGCTTATTGAGGAAGGGTCACATAGGATATATGGGGCAAATTACACGGAGATTTTTATTTATTTTTTTTACATAATTTGGTCGCGTATGTATTTATTTATTTAATTTATTTTAAGTAATTTGCTCTCTTTTTGTTTTTTCTTTTTTTAACTTTCACAGAAAATCCGATTGGCCAGAATTAGACTGGCAAAGAGCAACACAACCAACGCGTTCCTGCGCTACAAAGAGAGTGGGGGCCTAGAGGTAAGGAAGGGTTCTTCTCTAAACTAGCCCAGATGGCAGACAGCAGCATCACAACAGTCTCCACTTATTCTGTATTGTTATATTGTTATTAGAGATGAGCGAAATTACGGTAACTTCTATTCGTCACGAACTTCTCGGCTCGGCGGTTGCTGACTTTTCCTGCATAAATTACTTCAGCTTTCCGGTGATCCGGTGGGCTGGAAAAGGTGGATACAGTCCTAGGAAAGAGTCTCCTAGGACTGTATCCACCTTTTCCAGCCCACGGGAGCACCTGAAAGCTTAACTAATTTATGCAGGAAAAGTCATCAACTGCCGAGCCGAGAAGTTCGTGACGAATCGAATTTACTGTAAGTTCGCTCATCTCTAATTGTTATATAACCTCCAGAGCTGCAATGATAATTCTGCAGGCTGCCACGTCAGGCTCATAATAGTTGCAGTACATTGAATGTATGTCATGCATTATGGGAGATGATATTATGTTTTACATCAAGCTACTGTACAATCCCAAGCTTGACCTGTACTCATCCACCAGGGGGTGCTATAGTGTACACAAGTAGACCTGCTTGCTTAAAGGGGTATTCCAAGAAAAAACTTTATTTTTTATATCAACTGGCTCCAGAAAGTTAAACAGATTTGTAAATTACTTCTATTAAAAACATCTTAATCCTTTCAATAATTATCAGCTGCTGAAGTTGAGTTGTTGTTTTCTGTCAGGCAACAGTGCTCTCTGCTGACATCTCTGCTTGTCTCGGGAATTGCACAGAGTAGAAGAGGTTTGCTATGGGGATTTGCTTCTAAACTGGGCGGTTCCCGAGACACGTGTCATTGGAGAGCACTTAGACAGAAAAGAACAACTCAACTTCAGCAGCTCATGAGTACTGAAAGGATTAAGATTTTTTAATAGAAGTAATTTACAAATCTGTTTAACTTTCTGGAGCTAGTATATATATATATATATATATATATATATATATATATATACACACACACAAAATTTTTTTTTCCTGGATAACCCCTTTAATCACTAGATCGGCAGAATTCTGAATGCAGCTCTGGAAGTCACTGTAGTAAGGGTATGTTCACGGCGGAATTTCCATGCGGAATACCGCTGAAGAATTACGCTGTAATTTAATGCCTATTGATTTAAATGGGATTCCGCTGTCCCATTCCGCTTTCCGCATTCCACATTAACAAAGTTTTTGTGAAATTCTGGGGCGAAATCCCATTAAAATCAATGGGGCTGGAATTTCGGCAGAATTCTGTGTTCTGCAATTCCAGTCAGCAAAGCTTCTCAGAACACAGAATTCCGCCAAAATTCAAGCTCCGTTGATTTCAATGGGATTCAGCTGCAGAATTCTGCAAAATATAAGGCAAGTCTTCTATTTTAGCAGAATTTTCACGGTGGGATTTCGCTTCCTAAGGGTAAAATGTGAGTCAGTGGGTTTTTCCGTTTTTCCCCATTTACGTCCGAAAATTCCGATCTAAAAATTCTAAAAACATTGAACCTGCTCAGTATTCTGTCGGAATCTGCACCGCAGATATTGCCATCTACCGGGATGGCAATGTTCGTTCGCTCCTAGCGCCGACTGATTCAGTCAGTGCTGGCCGTACTCCGAATCTCTATTTTCGAAGTGTGAACGCGGTCTAAGACAGGAACCGGGTAAAGTAGAGACATTTTAAAGGGGTTCTCCGGTGAAAACCTTTTTTTTTTCTTTTCTTAAATGAACTGGTGCCAGAAAGTTAAACAGATTTGTAAATTACTTCTATTAAAAAATCTTTATCCTTCCAGTACTTTTTACTAGCTGTATGCTACCGAGGAAATTCTTTGCTTTTTGAATTTCTTTTTTTGTCTTGTCCACAGTGCTCTCTGCTGACACCTCTGTCCATGTCAGGAACTGTCCAGAGCAGCATAGGTTTGCTATGAGGATTTTCTACTGCTCTGGACAGTTCCTGACACGGACAGAGGTGTCAGCAGAGAGCACTGTGGACAAGACAAAAAAAAAGAAATTCAAAAAGAACAGAATTTCTTCTGTAGCATACAGCTGCTAAGAAGTACTGGAAGGATAAATATTTTTTTAATATAATTTACAAATCTGTTTAACTTTATGGCACCAGTTGATTTAAAAAAAAATGTTTTCAACCGGAGTACCCCTTTAAGGGTAACTCAATGCCCGATGTAGATTGTAGAATGTGCAGTCAGTGAAAAATCGATAGGAAACAATTCGCTAGTGGGGACGGAATAAGGATCTTATATTGGCAGCTGGCATGAAAACGGGATATCAGTAAGGTGAGGAGGCATAGAAGAGTTCTTAAGGAGAAATTAGAGCTTCCTTAGAGGTCAAGGAATGACAAGGAGAAAGGCTAAGGAGAGAATAGACTGAAGAAAAATAGTTCCTTGGCTAAATCTTATAGATCTGTCTCCAGCTGTAGCAAAACTACAACTTCCAGCATGCCCTGACAGCCTTCGGCTGTCAGGGCATGCTGGAAGTTGTAGTTTTGCTACAGCTAGAGAGATACAGGTTCTGGAGGTGGTTTCTCAATGTCTTCTTCTTTCCCAGGAGAACACCGAAATGCATGCCCTTTGCGTGAAGAACCGCTCAGCCTTTGAGCTCCAGCATCACCATCTCCTTCACTGTCTGGAGAAGACCACGGTAAGAATCTATAGACGTCTATATACTGGTTCCCCCGTCCTCAAAAGCTTACGAATGTTCACGATGCCTATGTAAAATGTGGACGATAAACCGTGAGGTGAAGAAATCCTCGCTGTATACAGAGTTATAATGGAGGTCAATGTATAATTTGTATGCAGTAAAGCTCTTGAGCTCCCCCTAGTGGTAAATGCAGGTAGACAGAATACATGTGCTTGGAAAGGGATATAGAAAAAAATTCAGGTCTGGATGCTATAAAGCATTCTCGAGCTTAAAGGTGCCAAGGACAGGAGAAGGCCCTCTGCAGGCCTTTTTCATAGGTAGAATGTTGGTTCCACAATCTAGGTACACAGAAGTGGCCAAGAAGATGTAGACCTGACCATTACACTATACAAGCTCGTTGGACACCACATTCTACAACCATTGGTGTTGATATGTTGGGTCCACAGTCTAGGTATATAGATGACTATGTATATACACTATATGACCAAAAGGATTTAGACCCCCCGACCATCATATCTATATGAGCTTGTTGGACAACCCATTCTACAACCATTGGTGTTGATGTAATGTTGGGTCCCCATTTTAAGTTATCACAACTTCTCCTCTTTTGGGCCTTCCACAAGATTTTAGAATGTCCGTAGGCATTCGTCCTGCACGTGTGAGGTCAGGCCCTGATTTCGGGCTGAAATTTGGTTGTTCTAATTCATTCTAAAGATATTGGATGGGGTTAAGGACAGGGATACGTGCAGCAGCTCAGTTCCTCCACAACAATCTCATCGCCATTTGTCTTTATAAACCTTGGGGAGGTCATACTGCAATAAGAAAGGGTCTTCCCCAAACTATTTCACCAAAACCGGATCGACAATTGTGTGACAATCTCTGAAAATCAGCCCCCATAACGTTACCGCGCCTCCACCACATTTTACTGTAGAGAGTGATGACGTGCTTTACACCACTCTAGTCGATATGTGGCATTGTGCATGCTGATCTTAAGGGGTACTCCACTGGGATTTTTATTTTTTTTTTATCAACTGGTGGCAGAAAGTTAAACAGATTTGTAAATTACTTCTATTTAAAAATCTTAATCCTTCCAGTAATTATCAGCTTCTGTATGATCCACAGGAAGTTCTTTTCTTTTTGAATTTCCTTTCTGCCTGACCACAATGCTCTCTGCTGACACTTCTGTCCATTTTAGGAACTGTCCAGAGAAGGAGCAAATCCCCATCGCAAACCTATCCTGCTCTGGACAGTTCCTGACATGGACAGAGGTGTCAGCACTGTGGTCAGACAGAAAATAAATTCAAAAAGAAAAGAACTTCCTGCGGATCATACAGCAGCTGATAAGTACTGGAAGGATTAAAGGGGTATTCCAGGAAAAAAAAAAAAATTCTTATATCAACTGGCTCCAGAAAGTTAAACAGATTTGTAAATGACTTCTATTAAAAAATCTTAATCCTTCCAATAATTATAAGCTGCTGAATTTGAGTTGTTGTGTTCTGTCTGGCATCCGTGCACTCTGCTGACATCTCTGCTTGTCTCTGGAACTGCACAGAGTAGAAGAGGTTTGCTGTGGGGATTTGCTTCTAAACTGGGCGGTTCCCGAGACACGTGTCCTCAGAGAGCACTTAGACAGAAAAGAACAACTCAACTTCAGCAGCTCATAAGTACTGGAAGGATTAAGATGTTTTAATGGAAGTAATTTACAAATCTGTTTCACTTTCTGGCACCAGTTGATTTTAAATAAAAACATGCTTTCCAGTGGAGTACCCTTTTAAGTTTCTGTGCAGCTTCTCCACTAAAGAAACCCATTTCATGAAGCTCCTGATACAGTTTTTTTTTTTGGGCTGATGTCAGTTCCAGAGACAGTTTGGGGTGCAATTTCTTACGCATCCCGCATGTCTATACAGATTGCATGGCTGTGTGCTTGATGTTATGCAGCTGTGTGCAATGTGTGTAGATCAGTGGTCTAAAACTGTGGCCCTCCAGATGTTGCAAAACTTCAACTCCCAGCATGCCCGGACAGCCAACGGCTGTCCGGGCATGCTGGGAGTTGAAGCTTTGCAACATCTGGAGGGCCACAGTTTTAGACCACTGGTGTAGATGAAACAGCAAAGCTCAATCATTAGGAGGGGGGGTTCACATACTTTAGGCCATAGAGTACAGATGAGGTCTTCATGCTACCTAAGATGCTTTACGATCGGGCTGAGCTTGTATTGCTGTCTCCTTCTCTCTTCTTCTTTCTTCTTCCCAGTGCCATGAATTCACAGATGAGCATACCTACAGCGAGGCTCTCATGACCGAGTCCATCGGGTACCGGACAAGCCGCAGCACCTCCGTCTCCTCCCAGCAGGGTCTGACCACGTCCTGCTGCCCGCGACGAGCCAAGCGCCGTGCCATACGACTTGCTAACTCCACTGTCTCGGTCAGTCGTGGCAGCATGCAAGAGCTGGACACCCTGCATGTACAGAAGGGTCTCAGCCAGAGGTGAGTAGATGAGGACCACCACTGACCGGTCTATGTCAGAGCCCCCACAACTGGCTACACTACTATTTTCCCCACAATCCTCAATAGACTTAGGCCCCTTTCACATTACAGGTAACATCGTGTAAAAAAAACCTCCATTATTACTCCCGGCAAAAAGTCCTGAAAACGGCCGGCAAAAAATCCCATTCAAGTCAATGGGATTTTTTTGACCATCCTTTTGCGTCAGTTACGTCCGTTTTGCCGGCACAAAAGACGGTGAGTGCACTAATTTTTGGTCCGGCCAAAAAACCGGATGTTAAAATTTAACATTGAAGTCTATGGGAACCAGATGTTCAAAAATTTCCCATGGCCATAAGTATTCAGACCCTTTACTATGACACTTGATATTTATCTTATTGGACAATACACAGCCCTGGCTATATAAGGTCTCACAGCTGATAATGTATATCAGCAACACTGAATCAGGAGGAGGGAGGAACTGCCTGTAGAGCTCAGAGACAGCCTGTAGAGCTCAGAGACAGGATTGTGTGGAGGCACAGATTTGGAGAAGGTACAAAAAAACATTTCTGCTGCACTAAAAGTTCCCAAGAGCTCAGTGGGCTCCATAATTCTTAACTGGGATTCTTGCTAGAGCTGCCGCCCCACCAAACTAAGTAATCAGGGGAGAAGGACCTTGGTTAGAAATGAGAACAAGAACCCAATGGTCACTCTGAGCCCCAAATATCCTGTGTGCAGATGGGAGAAACTTCCAGAAGGTTCAGAACATTCACTGAGGCCTCCACAATCTGGACAGAAAGAAGAAAGAAGCCTCCTCAGTAATAAGATGGAAGACGTCTGGAGATTACAGAGAAGATCTAAAGGATCAGGCTGTGAGGGACAAGATTCTCTGGTCTGATGGAACCAAGATGGAAGTTTTTATCCTTAATACTGAACGTCATGTCTGGAGGAAACCAGGCACTGCCCATCACCCGCCCAATACCATCCCTACAGTGATCATGGTGGGGGCAGCATCATGTCTGGAGGAAACCAGGTACTGCCCATCACCCGCCCAATACCATCCCTACATTGATCATGGTGGGGGCAGCATCATGTCTGGAGGAAACCAGGCACTGCCCATCACCTGCCCAATACCATCCTTACAGTGATCATGGTGGGGGCAGCATCATGTCTGGGGGAAACCAGGCACTGCCCATCACCTGTCCAATACCATCCTTACAGTGATCATGGTGGGGGCAGCATCATGTCTGGAGGAAACCAGGCACTGCCCATCACCTACCCAATACCATCCCTACAGTGATCATGGTGGGGGCAGCATCATGTCTGGAGGAAACCAGGCACTGCCCATCACCTGTCCAATACCATCCCTACAGTGATCATGGTGGGGGCAGCATCATGTCTGGAGGAAACCAGGCACTGCCCATCACCTGTCCAATACCATCCCTACAGTGATCATGGTGGGGGCAGCATCATGTCTGGAGGAAACCAGGCACTGCCCATCACCTGCCCAATACCATCCCTACAGTGATCATGGTGGGGGCAGCATCATGTCTGGAGGAAACCAGGCACTGCCCATCACCTGCCCAATACCCTCCCTACAGTGATCATGGTGGGGGCAGCATCATGTCTGGGGGAAACCAGACACTGCCCATCACCTGCCCAATACCATCCCTACAGTGATCATGGTGGGGGCAGCATCATGTCTGGGGGAAACCAGGTACTGCCCATCTCCTGCCCAATACCCTCCCTACAGTGATCATGGTGGGGGCAGCATCATGTCTGGGGGAAACCAGGCACTGCCCATCACCTGCCAAATACCATCTATACAGCGATCATGGTGGGGGCAGCATCATGTCTGGAGGAAACCAGGTACTGCCCATCACCTGCCCAATACCATCCCTACAGTGATCATGGTGGGGGCAGCATCATGTCTGGAGGAAACCAGGCACTGCCCATCACCTGCCCAATACCATCCCTACAGTGATCATGATGGGGGCAGCATCATGTCTGAGGGAAACCAGGTACTGCCCATCACCTGCCCAATACCATCCCTACAGTGATCATGGTGGGGGCAGCATCATGTCTGGAGGAAACCAGGTACTGCCCATCACCTGCCCAATACCATCCCTACAGTGATCATGGTGGGGGCAGCATCATGTCTGGGGGAAACCAGGCACTGCCCATCACCTGTCCAATACCATCCTTACAGTGATCATGGTGGGGGCAGCATCATGTCTGGAGGAAACCAGGCACTGCCCATCACCTGTCCAATACCATCCCTACAGTGATCATGGTGGGGGCAGCATCATGTCTGGAGGAAACCAGGCACTGCCCATCACCTGTCCAATACCATCCCTACAGTGATCATGGTGGGGGCAGCATCATGTCTGGAGGAAACCAGGCACTGCCCATCACCTTCCCAATACCATCCCTACAGTGATCATGGTGGGGGCAGCATCATGTCTGGGGGAAACCAGGTACTGCCCATCACCTGCCCAATACCATTCCTACAGTGATCATGGTGGGGGCAGCATCATGTCTGGGGGAAACCAGGCACTGCCCATCACCTGCCCAATACCATCCCTACAGTGATCATGGTGGGGGCAGCATCATGTCTGGGGGAAACCAGGTACTGCCCATCACCTGCCCAATACCATCCCTACAGTGATCATGATGGGGGCAGCATCATGTCTGGGGGAAACCAGGCACTGCCCATCACCTGCCCAATACCATCCCTACAGTGATCATGGTGGGGGCAGCATCATGTCTGGGGGAAACCAGTCACTGCCCATCACCTGCCCAATACCATCCCTACAGTGATCATGGTGGGGGCAGCATCATGTCTGGGGGAAACCAGGTACTGCCCATCACCTGCCCAATACCATCCCTACAGTGATCATGGTGGGGGCAGCATCATGTCTGGAGGAAACTAGGCACTGCCCATCACCTGCCCAATACCATCCCTACAGTGATCATGGTGGGGGCAGCATCATGTCTGGGGGAAACCAGGCACTGCCCATCACCTGCCCAATACCATCTCTTCAGTGATCATGGTGGGGGCAGCATCGTGTCTGGGGGAAACCAGGCACTGCCCATCACCTGCCCAATACCATCCCTACAGTGATCATGGTGGGGGCAGCATCATGTCTGGAGGAAACCAGGTACTGCCCATCACCTGCCAAATACCATCCCTACAGTGATCATGGTGGGGGCAGCATCATGTCTGGGGGAAACCAGGCACTGCCCATCACCTGCCCAATACCATCCCTACAGTGATCATGGTGGGGGCAGCATCATGTCTGGAGGAAACCAGGCACTGCCCATCACCTGCCCAATACCATCCCTACAGTGATCATGGTGGGGGCAGCATCATGTCTGGAGGAAACCAGGTACTGCCCATCACCTGCCCAATACCATCCCTACAGTGATCATGGTGGGGGCAGCATCATGCTGTGGGTACTGGGAGACAGGTTATGGTTAAGGGAAAGCTGAATGGTGCAAAATACAGAGATGTTCCTAATGAAAACCTGATCCAGAGCTCTGGACCTCAGACTGGGGTGAAGCTTTACCTTCAAACATGACAATGACCCTAAGTACACGGCCAGGACAACACAGTAGCGTCTTAGGGACAACTCTATGAATGTCCTTGATGGGCCCAGCCAGAGGCCGAACCCAATGGAGAAACCTGAAAATGGCTTCAACAAACGGTCCCATCCAACCTGACAGAGGTGAGAGGATCTGCAGAGAAGAATGGAGGAAAATCCCCAAATCCAGGAGTAATCACTGCCAAAGGGGCTTCAACTAAGTAAAGGGTATGAATACTTATGTCACTGCAAAATTGTAGATTTTCCATTTTTTTTAATATAAATTAGAAAAGATTTGGAAACACAAGGAGCAACATAAAGTGTCAAAAAGTGAAAGGGACTGTAGACTTTCTGAATGCATTGTATAAAAAAATAATAATAAAAAAAATGTTATATTTAAAAAATAAATATATAGGGAACAGAAGAGGCAGCGCTTGTAGTCAGCATCCTGTAATGCTCACTTGCCGCCTGCTCGGACAGCACTTAGTCCACCACATCATATATCTGGTATGGCAGCGGCTGTCAGGAGGCGGGAGGGATGACAGGCATTAGTCAGGATGACAGGCAGGTAGTAAAGTGAGTTGTCAGCACTGACCCAGCAGTAACGTCTCTGTACATAGAGGTAAACAAGACAATAGATTTCTGCAAGATGGACATTTCTGAATAGAGGGATGAGCCAAATACTGTATAAAGGAGTGTTTCCCAACCAGGGTGCCTCCAGCTGTTGCAAAACTACAACTCCCAGCATGCCCGGACAGCCTTTGGCTTTGCTGGTAGTTGTAGTTTTGAAACAGCTGGAGGCACCCTGGATGGGAAACACTAGTATAAAAGGTAAGATCTGCCATTATTTATGTAGGTATTACTAGAGCTTTACTGCCACACACTACAATTGGGGATGTATGAGCCTGGATTTATGTAGCATTTGCTTGTATCCCCAAGTAATCCCAATAGAGCTCCCCTTATTAGTTACAGCAGTGCTCCCCCTCCCCTTATTAGTTACAGCAGTGCTCCCCCTCCCCTTATTAGTTACAGCAGTGCTACCCCTCCCCTTATTAGTTACAGCAGTGCTCCCCCTCCCCTTATTAGTTACAGCAGTGCTACCCCTCCCCTTATTAGTTACAGCAGTGCTCCCCCTCCCCTTATTAGTTACAGCAGTGCTACCCCTCCCCTTATTAGTTACAGCAGTGCTACCCCTCCCCTTATTAGTTACAGCAGTGCTCCCCCTCCCCTTATTAGTTACAGCAGTGCTCCCCCTCCCCTTATTAGTTACAGCAGTGCTCCCCCTCCCCTTATTAGTTACAGCAGTGCTCCCCCTCCCCTTATTAGTTACAGCAGTGCTCCCCCTCCCCTTCAGCTTCCCTTCACTCCAAGCCAGTAGTCCCAGCCGGCCCCTACTACTACTTCCCCAGTAGTCACAGCAGGCCCCTACTACTACTTCCCCAGTAGTCACAGCAGGCCCCTACCACTACTTCCCCAGTAGTCACAGCAGGCTCCTCAACCCCCCCCCCCCCAGTAGTCACAGCAGACCCCTACTATTTCCCCAGTAGTCACAACAGCCTCCTCAACCCCCCCCCCCAGTAGTCACAGCAGTATACTCGACCTCCCCAGTAGTCACAGCAGGCTCCTCAACCCCCCAAGTAGTCACAACAGGCTCCTCAACCCCCCAAGTCACAGCAGGGTCCCTTTATAACGAATACAGCAAGGTCACCCTTTTCCTTCCTTACAGTGGTACTCCGATGAAATAATTTTTTTTTTAAATTAACTGCTGCCAGAACGTTAAACAGATTTGTAAATTACTTCTATTTCAAAATCTTAATCCTTCCAGTACTTATCAGCTGCTGTATACTACAAAGGAAGTTCTTTTCTTTTTAAATTTGTTTTCTGTCCTACCACAGTGCTCTCTGCTGACACCTGTCTGTCTGTCTCAGGAACTGTCCAGAGCAGGAGAGGTTTGCTATGGGGATTTTCTCCAGCTCTGGACAGTTCCTGACACAGACAGAGGTGTCAGCAGAGAGCACTGTGGTCAGACAGAAAAGATATTAAAATAGAGAAGAACTTCCTCTGTATTATATACAGCAGCTGCTCTGGACAGTTCCTAAAATGGTCAGCAGAGAGCACTGTGGTCATGACATCAGAGAAATCTAAAAAGAGAAGCATTTCCGCTGTAGTATACAGCCCCTAAAAAGTACTGGAAGGATTAAGATTTTGTAATAGAAGTAATTTACAAATCTGTTTAACGTTTTGGCACCAGTTGATTAAAAAAAATAGTTTTTTTCACCGGAGTACCCCTTTAAGT
Organism: Hyla sarda; assembly: GCF_029499605.1. Lineage (NCBI taxonomy): Eukaryota > Metazoa > Chordata > Amphibia > Anura > Hylidae > Hyla > Hyla sarda. The sequence goes on along the minus strand of NC_079197.1, from coordinate 12,708,331 downwards.
AAGCAATAACAGCAAGCCTTGCCTAGATTGCCTCTGTCAGTGGTCCTAGCGAGGTCTCCCCCCTCCCCTCCCTACCCTTTCAAAGTACTCACCAGCTCCCTCTGCAGGTAGGAAGCCACATACAAGTAGGTTATGTTTTGCTAACAGAGAGCGCCACTATCTGTGCCCAGAAACTATAGAGAAGACCTCCAGTTTTTTGGGTGATAACCTAAGAATATTGATCTCCCTAATGGTACCCTCAAATATACTGGGTGCAAGGAGGGCAACTGGCGCTAACAATTTTTACGAATACCAGCTGTATATTATATATTGGACATTATAAGCCACAACCTATTGTACATAGGTTCAGTGCTAGAGATGAGCGAACTTACAGTAAATTCGATTCGTCACGAACTTCTCGGCTCGGCAGTTGATGACTTATCCTGCATAAATTAGTTCAGCTTTCCGGTGCTCCGGTGGGCTGGAAAAGGTGGATACAGTCCTAGGAAAGAGTCTCCTAGGACTGTATCCACCTTTTCCAGCCCACCGGAGCACCTGAAAGCTGAACTAATTTATGCAGGAAAAGTCATCAACTGCCGAGCCGAGAAGTTTGTGACGAATCGAATTTACTGTAAGTTCGCTCATCTCTATTCAGTGCACTTGATGCTGTACGATGACTTATCCATCACATAACAACCTCATCTATTACACCGTACATACTGCGCCGCCCACCACTCCGAGAGCTTTAAAGTTAACGAACGGCTTAAATAAAACACATTAATAATGGATACGACAAAGCTCTTCTGTATGCGGAGGATTCCATTTTTGATGGGACGTCACATTAGAGTCGGCATGCCAAGAAGTTTACGTTTTCCCTATATAAGAAGAATTCTCGAATGTCTAGCACAGTGTGTCTCCAGCTGTTGCAAAACTACAACTCCCAGCATGCTGAGAGTTGTAGTTTTGCAACAGCTGGAGACACACTGTTTGGACACATGTAAAACTATGCAAAACTACAACTCCCAGCATGTCCGGACTGCCGTTGGCTGTTTTGCTAGACATTCGAGAATTTTTCTTATATGCGGAAAACTCTGTAAAACTATAACTCCCAGCATGCCCGGACAGCCGTTGGCTGTCCGGGCATGCTGGGAGTTGTAGTTTTGCAACAGCTGGAGACAAACTGTGCTAGACATTCGAGAATTCTTGGGCATGCTGGGAGTTATAGTTTTGCAGAGTTTTCCATGTGTCCCAACAGTGTGTCTCCAGCTGTTGCAAAACTACAACTCTCAGCATGCTGGGAGTTGTAGTTTTGCATCAACTGGAGACACACGGTTTGCTAGACCTTCAAGAATTTTTCTTATATATGGAAAACTATGCAAAACTACAACTTCCAGCATGCCCGGACAGCCATTTTCTGTCCGGGCATGCTGAGAGTTGTAGTTTTGCATAGTCTTCTATATATAAGAAAGATTCTCGAATGTCTAGCAAACGGAGTTTCTCCAGCTGTTGCAAAAATACAACTCCCAGCATGCCTAGACAGCTGTCCGGGCATGCTGGGAGTTGTAGTTTTGCATAGTTTTCCATATATAAGAAAAATTCTTGAAGGTCTAGCAAACAGCCAACTGCAGACTGGGCATGCTGGGAGTTGAAGTTTTGCATTGTTTTCCATGTGTCCAAACAGTGTGTCTCCAGCTGTTGCAAAACAACTCCCAGCATGCCCAGATTGCCGTTGGCTGTTTGCTAGACCTTCAAGAATATTTCTCATATATGGAAAACTATGCAAAACTACAACTTCCAACATATCTTAACAGCCATTGTCTGTCCGGGCATGCTGAGAGTTGTAGTTTTGCATAGTCTTCTATATATAAGAAAGATTCTCGAATGTCTAGCAAACAGAGTGTCTCCAGCTGTAGAAAAAATACAACTCCCAGCATGCCCGGACTGCCGTTGGCTGTTTGCTAGACCTTCAAGAATTTTTCTTCTATATATGGAAAACTATGCAAAACTACAACTTTCTGCCATTGTCTGTCCGGGCATGCTGGGAGTTGTAGTTTTGCTTAGTTTTCTATATATAAGAAAAATTCTCGAATGCCTAGCAAAACAGCCAACGGCAGTCTGGGCATGCTGGGAGTTGTAGTTTTGCATAGTTTTCCATGTGTCCAAACAGTGTGTCTCCAGCTGTTGCAAAACTACAACTCTCAGCATGCTGGGAGTTGTAGTTTTGCAACAACTGGAGACACACGGTTTGCTAGACCTTCATGAATTTTTCTTATATATGGAAAACTATGCAAAACTACAACTTTCAGCATACCTGAACAGCCACTGTCTGTCCGGGCATGCTGAGAGTTGTAGTTTTGCATAGTCATATATATATATATATAAAGATTCTCGAATGTCTAACAAACAGCCAACGGCAGTCCGGGCATGCTGGGAGTTGTAGTTTTGTATCATTTCTTTTTTTTATAAGAAAGATTCTCGAATGTCTAGCAAACAGCGTGTCTCCAGCTGTTGCAAAACTACAACTCCCAGCATGCCTGGACAGTCAACGGCATAGTTTTCTATGTGTCCAAACAGTGTGTCTCCAGCTGTTGCAAAACTACAGCTCTCAGCATGCTGGGAGTTGTAGTTTTGCAACAGCTGGAGTCACACTGTTTGCTAGACCTTCAAGAATTTTTCTTTATATATATATATATATATATATATATATATATATGGAAAACTATCCAAAACTACAACTCCCAGCATGTTTGAACTGCCATTGTCTGTCCGTGCATGCTGGGAGTTGTAGTTTTGCATAGTTTTCCATATATATATATATATATATATATATATATATATATATATATAAAGAAAAATTCTTGAAGGTCTAGCCAACAGTGTGTCCCCCAGCATACTAAGAGTTGTAGTTCTGCAACAGAGACACACTGTTTGGATACATGGAAAACTATGCAAAACTACAACTCTCAGCATGCCCGGACAGCCGTTGGCTGTCCGGGCATGCTGGGAGTTGTAGTTTTGCAACAGCTGGAGACTCACTGGTTGGAAAACACATCGTTAATCACACTTGGTCTTGTCTTTTCTTGGTCTAGTCGTTCCAGTCTCAACGCCAAAACCCACGGGAACATGAAGCTGAACTGCGAGACGTCCGACCTAACGGCGGCCATTATAAGCATTCCCACGCCGCCCGCCAACACCCCGGATGAGCCCTCATCGCCGAACGCCGGCATCATGAGGAATTCCAGCGTTACCGCCAGATACTACCAGGAGACTGTCAGGATTTCCAGCTTGTAGGGTCTGGTATAACCCCGGGACGTCTCCAGACACACTGTGACACCACACAGACAAGAAACACCTCACGTCAACCATATATACCAGACAATCAACCCATCTCCACGTGGACAGCAGAACCAATGCAAAAGCCATCGCACGACCACACACACACAAACCCCGCTGCTACCGCACAACACCACTACGTACACTACAGACAGCAAGCTTCCCACATTCAAAACAGCACAACTTTAATCGTCTCCATTGCCCATAACATCTTCATGCACATCGCCACGGCCACCGAAGCACCCTCGATTAACGGCAACAGAATGAAAAGGGTTAAAGGAAACGGCATATTAAAAGCACACATAATGTTTACTGTGTAATGTACGGGGTGGTAGTGACCATAGTGAACCATGGTGAACATAGTCCAGACCGTGATGATTTGTATAAAAGTCTTGGAGGCTCTGACCACCATGCTGAAAAAGCAGATTGACAAGCATAGTTCCCTAGAAGTGACCCAGGGCGGTGGGAAAGGACCCTCAACGGAGGTAAGACATGGCAGTGCCAGGGTCAGTCATACTGGATGAGTACCACCATGGACCATACACCCTGTTATCACATCAAGAAGGGTCAAGGCAACTCATAGGGTGTCAAAACCTTCACAGAGACTTAGGGTCAGGTTTATGAGGTCATTCTAGGCCATCACAGATACAGAAGGTCTGGAAAGGGGTATAAAAATCTTCAAATAATGGGGTGTCAGAAGCATCACAGGTCATGGAGGTCAGGTAATGGGGTGTCAGAACCATCACAGGTCATGAAGGTCAGGTAATGGGGTGTCAGAACCATCACAGGTCATGAAGGTCAGGTAATGGGGTGTCAGAACCATCACAGGTCATGGAGGTCAGGTAATGGGGTGTCAGAACCATCAGAGGTCATGAAGGTCAGGTAATGGGGTGTCAGAAGCATCACAGGTCATGGAGGTCAGGTAATGGGGTGTCAGAACCATCACAGATCATGGAGGTCAGGTAATGGGGTGTCAAAAGCATCACAGGTCATGGAGGTCAGATAATGGGGTGTCAGAACCATCAGAGGTCATGAAGGTCAGGTAATGGGGTGTCAAAAGCATCACAGGTCATGGAGGTCAGATAATGGGGTGTCAGAACCATCAGAGGTCATGAAGGTCAGGTAATGGGGTGTCAAAAGCATCACAGGTCATGAAGGTCAGGTAATGGGGTGTCAAAAGCATCACAGGTCATGGAGGTCAGGTAATGGGGTGTTAGAACCATCAGAGGTCATGGAGGTCAGGTAATGTGGTGTCAGAAGCATCACAGGTCATGAAGGTCAGGTAATGGGGTGTCAGAAGCATCAGAGGTCATGAAGGTCAGGTAATGGGGTGTCAGAACCATCACAGGTCATGGAGGTCAGGTAATGGGGTGTCAGAAGCATCAGAGGTCATGAAGGTCAGGTAATGGCGTGTCAGAACCATTACAAGTCACCCAAGTCACGTTAAGGGGTAACATACAAAACTTCTTAGATAAAGAGGGTCTGGTAATAGGATGTTGTTTGACTTAAAACCATCAGTGATAGAGGTCAGGTAATGGGGTGTCAGAACCATCGCAGGTCATGAAGGTCAGGTAATGGGGTGTCAGAACCATTACAGGTCATGAAGGTCAGGTAATGGGGTGTCAGAACCATCGCAGGTCATGAAGGTCAGGTAATGGGGTGTCAGAACCATTACAGGTCATGAAGGTCAGGTAATGGGGTGTCAGAACCATCACAGGTCATGAAGGTCAGGTAATGGGGTGTCAGAACCATCACAGGTCATGAAGGTCAGGTAATGGGGTGTCAGAACCATCACAGGTCATGAAGGTCAGGTAATGGGGTGTCAGAACCATCACAGGTCATGAAGGTCAGGTAATGGAGTAACATTGAAACGTCTTAGATGCGGAGGGTATAGTATTAGAGAGTCGTGGCCTTTACAAGGTCCCTAAGGTCTGGTTACAGTTTAACTTAGAACCATCTCAGTCCGGAAATGGGGTGTCAGAACCATCACAGGTCAAGAAGGTCAGGTTCATAAATTCAAAAAGTAAAGTAATAGGTTGTCAGGTTATTAGGTAATTTAGAACCTTCTTAGATATAGAAGGTCAGATAATGGGGTATCAGAAGCTTCATGGGACATAGAGATCAGGTTAAGGGGTAGATACAGAAGGTCAGATAACAGGGTGTCAGGGCCTTTATAAGATCATTAGGTCAGGTTATGGGGTAACTTAAAACCTTAGATACAAAGGGACTAGTAATAGGATGTCATGGCCTTTGCAAGATCTTATGGGGTACCTTAGAAGGATCACAGGTACAAAGGGTCATGTTATGAGGTATCAGATGTTTCACAGGTCATGAAGGTCAGGTTATGGGGTAACTTACAACCATCACAGGTGCCAAAGGTCAGGTAATGGAGTATTAAATAAAGGTCATGAAGGTTAAAGGGTAATACAGAGAAGCAGATAATGGGGTGTCCGGGCCTCTGCAAGATTCTTAGGTCAGGTTATTGGGTAACTTAAAACCTTTTTAGATGCAGATGGTCAGATAATGGGGCACAGGACCTTATAAGAACCATCAAACATAGAGGGGGATCTGTGTGTATGGATATGTGTATGGGAAGGTTTCATCTTCATCGCTCATTCTATCTACACTCAGATTCTTCTTCACTCTCATCCCTATCCAAGGGACGGACAATATACTAGGGGGTCACTCAGGCCGCACCAGGAGCCCCTGTGACTTTTTCTAGTAGGCCGCCAATAAGAACCTTCATAGGAGCAGTAGAAGTTATGCAGTCCCGTTGGTTACCTGGCTACTGGGATTTGTCTAGCCTTATCCTACATCACCAATCCATCACACAGACCATGTATACTGCACACACACCGCCACACACACACACACACACCCTCACACTGCACACACACAACCTTGGTTTCCACTGGATGGACAATTCTGTAGTCTAGAGTAATGCACAAAATGAGAGGAAATCTATGCACATATTATTCTCTAAACATATATATAATCGCTGGGGGAGGGGGGTCCTTGCATTTGGAACTGAGACACATTGCACACCTGTGTGTACGGAACCCGGGATGGACATGTATGTACAGACCTGTAGATATCGATACTTGTATAGCGCAGTACACTTCTATAGAGGGGCAATGTATAAGGTCTACATGCACAGAGCTATGTACGGTATATTTATGCACAGCCATATAATTATATATATATATATATATATATATATATATATATATATATATAAAATCTCCACACGTATGCACAACACAGATCGGTAGTCACAGCCATGTATATGACTATGCAGAGCCCCCGTGGATGTATGCACAGCATTGTATATGTTGATATGTATGTGTGTATATATATATATATATATATGTACAGCACTGTATAAATGGAGGGGCAATGTGTTCCAGGGTCTACGATGCAGCGCAGGTTAAGGTGTTGGTTAGGCGACTATGCATAATATAGCTGGGTGGTGGGCCGCAACCCCCTACGACTGTGCTTCCCAACCAGGGTGCCCCCGGCTGTTGCAAAACTACAACTCCCAGCATGCCCGGACAGCCGTTGGCTGTCCGGGCATGCTGGGAGTTGTAGTTTTGCATCATCTTGAGGTCCCTTGGCTTGGTTAGTCGTGAAAAATGTCCAAAAAAGCGTCACAGATTGGGCCGAATAAAGTTTATTGAAAACTGCATGTTGTAGTTTAGCAACAGCTGGAGGCACCCTGGTTGGGAAGCACTGCCCTACAAAGAAAGGGGATGATTCGGTAAGAGCTTTTGACTCAGGGACACACAGATTTTCTTCTTCCTTTCTCGTCGGCCTTCACTTTTAAGGCCTTGCAGACTACAACACGTCTGATCCTTGCAACCAGTGACCACTGCATGCCACCAGCCCCACTGTGCTGCCCGCCCACCGCCCGCGAGGACCATCCGAATGTGACGGCGAGGAGCACACCACTCCACCCCTTAAAGGGGCACTCCACTGCCCCAACATTTTGTTCCGAGCGCTGGGTGCGGGCTGCGGGGTTGTGACGTCACGGCCACACCCCTTGTGATGTCACGCCATGCCCCCTCAATTCAAGTCTATGGGATGGGGCGTGGCAACTGTGGCGTGAAGCCACGACCCCCGCAGCCCGCACCCAGCGTTCGGAACAAAAAGTGGAGTACCCCTTTAAATGTATTTTTTTTTCTTCTCTTTTGAAAGAAGCGATGCCATTGTGCGATTCTTGCTGAGGTTCATTGTGTGATTGTTGTACAATCATTGTGTGGCCAAAGACAGCAAAATCAGGTCGCACGTGTAAGTCTGCGGCCATACAGTGGGGTGATGCCAGGGTGTATTTTGGGTGGTGACGGCGCCATCTGCAGGCTCGCAATGGGCATTACAAGGGCCGTTCTATGCATGTTGTGACTTTCATATATGCACATGTGGGCACAATTCACACACAGCCATATGTGAGGGTGTAGGGGGGCGGGGGAGGGGGTATGTATGGGTATTATGCGCTTGACTAGGTACCGTTCTAGGTACCTGTCCACATGGTCCTGATGTACAAGACCTGGGGCGAATATTTGGATTGTTTTTGGTTTTTTTTCATTGTATTGCTTCTAGTTAGAGTATTACACAGACTGTTACATATGTGTGTTCTGACAGTCTATACCGCATTATGGCGGGGTCACATAATACCCAGCTCTGTCCAGGTCCACACTCAACGCTTCTCTACTCCTGCAAAACTCCCATCTGAAGAGCTTCACTCCCCCTGATCCGTGCTATCTGCAGAACGTCTCTACAGATTACAGTGCTATCTACAGAATGTCTCTACTGCTTACAGTGCTATCTGCAGAAGGTCTCTACTGCTTACAGTGCTATCTGCAGAATGTCTCTACTGCTTACAGTGCTATCTGCAGAACGTCTCTACTGCTTACAGTGCTATCTGCAGAAGGTCTCTACTGCTTACAGTGCTATCTGCAGAATGTCTCTACTGCTTACAGTGCTATCTGCAGAACGTCTCTACAGATTACAATGCTATCTGCAGAAGGTCTCTACTGCTTACAGTGCTAGCTGCAGAATATCTCTACTGCTTACATTGCTATCTGCAGAAGGTCTCTACTGCTTACAGTGCTATCTGCAGAATGTCTCTACTGCTTACAGTGCTATCTGCAGAAGGTCTCTACTGCTTACAGTGCTATCTGCAGAAGGTCCGAATATGACTACTTACTTTCAGTGCTATCTGCAGAATGTATCTACTAATTACAGTGCTAACTGCAGAATGTCACTATTTTACTGCTATCTGCAGAATGTTGCTATTGGTTTCAGTGCTATCTGCAGCGTGTCACTATTTCAGTGCTATCTGCAGCGTGTCACTATTTCAGCGCTATCTGCAGCGTGTCACTATTTCAGCGCTATCTGCAGCGTGTCACTATTTCAGCGCTATCTGCAGCGTGTCACTATTTTAGTGCTATCTGCAGCGTGTCACTATTTCAGTGCTATCTGCAGCGTGTCACTAATTCAGTGCTATCTGCAGCGTGTCACTATTTTAGTACTATCTGCAGCGTGTCACTATTTTAGTGCTATCTGCAGCGTGTCACTATTTTAGTGCTATCTGCAGCGTGTCACTATTTTAGTGCTATCTGCAGCGTGTCACTATTTTATTGCTATCTGCAGCGTGTCACTATTTTAGTACTATCTGCAGCGTGTCACTATTTTAGTGCTATCCGCAGCGTGTCACTATTTTAGTGCTATCCGCAGCGTGTCACTATTTTAGTGCTATCCGCAGCGTGTCACTATTTTAGTACTATCCGCAGCGTGTCACTATTTCAGTGCTATCTGCAGCGTGTCACTATTTTAGTACTATCCGCAGCGTGTCACTATTTTAGTGCTATCTGCAGCGTGTCACTATTTTAGTGCTATCTGCAGCGTGTCACTATTTTAGTGCTATCTGCAGCGTGTCACTATTTTAGTACTATCTGCAGCGTGTCACTATTTTAGTACTATCTGCAGCGTGTCACTATTTTAGTACTATCTGCAGCGTGTCACTATTTTAGTGCTATCTGCAGCGCGTCACTATTTTAGGACTATCTGCAGCGTGTCACTATTTTAGGACTATCTGCAGCGTGTCACTATTTTAGTGCTATCCGCAGCGTGTCACTATTTTAGTGCTATCTGCAGCGTGTCACTATTTTAGTGCTATCTGCAGCGTGTCACTATTTTAGCACTATCTGCAGCGTGTCACTATTTCAGTGCTATCTGCAGCGTGTCACTATTTTAGCACTATCTGCAGCGTGTCACTATTTTAGTACTATCTGCAGCGTGTCACTATTTTAGTACTATCTGCAGTGTGTCACTATTTTAGTGCTATCTGCAGCGTGTCACTATTTTAGTACTATCTGCAGCGTGTCACTATTTTAGTACTATCTGCAGCGTGTCACTATTTTAGTGCTATCTGCAGCGTGTCACTATTTTAGTACTATCTGCAGCGTGTCACTATTTTAGTACTATCTGCAGCGTGTCACTATTTTAGTGCTATCTGCAGCGCGTCACTATTTTAGTGCTATCCGCAGCGTGTCACTATTTTAGTGCTATCTGCAGCGTGTCACTATTTTAGCGCTATCTGCAGCGTGTCACTATTTTAGTGCTATCTGCAGCGTGTCACTATTTTAGTGCTATCTGCAGAATGTCGCTACTACTTTCAGTGCTATCTGCAGAATGTCGCTATTGTTTTCAGTATTACCTGCAGAGCATTGCACTCCTGTAATAATCAGCTGGCTCCTGGCTCTATACAGCATCTGCAGTGATGTTCACGCTGTCCATGGTAGCTAAAGATTATCCTCTGTGCTACCTTCTACTGCTGCAGAGCATTGCATCCTCTGTCCATGACATCTGACTGTTGCTCTCAGCGCCCATTGACTCCCTGATACGCAGAGCATTACTTCCCTCCCTCCGTAATTTTTGCAGAACGTTGTTTTCGATACTTGCTGAACATTGCTCCTCTTAAGCCAGCCATACACATTAGATAGCGATCGATCATGAAAGCTATTCCTCCGCAAACACATGCATGCTTATCTCATCTGAGCGTGCACGTGTTTTCAATACGGAGAGGTAAAAAAATAAAAAAAAAGCTGCTGCAAAACTACAACTCCCAGCATGCCCAGAAAGCAAATGGCTGTTCCCAAACACGTGCATGCTTATCTCATCTGAGTGTGCACGTGTTTTCAATACAGAGAGGAAAAAAAAAAAAAAAAAAAAAAAAAAAAAGCTGCTGCAAAACTACAACTCCCAGCATGCCCAGACAGCAAATGGCTGTTCCCAAACACGTGCATGCTTATCTCATCTGAGTGTGCACGTGTTTTCAATACGGAGAGGTTAAAAAAAAAAAAAAAAAAAAAGCTGCTGCAAAACTACAACTCCCAGCATGCCCAGACACCAAATGGCTGTTCCCAAACACGTGCATGCTTATCTCATCTGAGTGTGCACGTGTTTTCAACACGGAGAGGAAAAAAAAAAAAAAAAAAAAGCTGCTGCAAAACTACAACTCCCAGCATGCCCAGACAGTAAATGGCTGTTCCCAAACACGTGCATGCTTATCTCATCTGAGTGTGCACGTGTTTTCAATACGGAGAGGTTAAAAAAAAAAAAAAAAGCTGCTGCAAAACTACAACTCCCAGCATGCCCGGACAGCCGGCTGTCCGGGCATGCTGGGAGTTGTAGTTTTGCAACATCTAGAAGTCCACTGATCTAGCACATCTGCTCACGGTATCCGCAGACCATTTCTTGCATGAAGCACGCAGAATGTTGCTCCCCTCATATGCAACATGTCCACAAACTCGCTTTCCAATGCAAGTGTTGGTATTTGCAGAACATCGCACTTCAATTACTTAAAAGCTGCAGAACATCTCTTCCCTCATCAGTCAGAAGTCCTCAGTGACATCATATCCTAGGACCCCTGTGGCGGTGGTAAGCCACAGGGGTCCTAGCGCATCAAGTCGAAATCTTCTTCACAGAACTGACGCGGGACCCCTGGAGGGTCCTTGCCGCATGAGGTGGACAGCTCATTGATTTCAATGAGAATTGTGTAATGCATCACTTCCCCTGCGGGGGCACTGTAGGGAGATAAGAACTTGCTGTCAGGAGCCACTTTGAATTTTAGTGACTCAAAAGTTTGGACACAGCAAAAATTCTTACCCGACTCCTGGACCTTCAGACTTCCATAGCCGTGTAATGGCTGAGCAAGAACTACATTAAAGGGGTATTCCAGGGAAAAAACTTTTATATATATATATATATATATATATATATATATATATATATATATATATATATATATATATATATACACATATATATACACATATATATATATATATATATATATATATATATATATATATATATAAAAGTCTCTCAACTGGCTCCACAAAGTTAAACAGATTTGGAAATTACTTCTATTAAAAAATCTTAATCCTTTCAGTACTTATGAGCTGCAGAAGTTGAGTTGTACTTTTCTGTCTAAGTGCTCTCTGATGACACCTGTCTCGGGAACTGTCCAGAGTAGAAGCAAATCCCCATAGCAAACCTCTTCTACTCTGTGCAGTTCCTGAGACAAGCAGAGATGTCAGCAGAGAGCACTGTTGTCAGACAGAAAACAACAACTCAACTTCAGCAGCTGATAATTGTTGAAAGGATTAAGATTTTTTAATAGAAGTAATTTACAAATCTGTTTTACTTTCTGGAGCCAGTTGATATATATATATATATATATATATAAATAAAAGTTTTTTCCTGGAATACCCCTTTAATTAAACTCTGCTAGAGAGAAGTACATGTAATCTTAGAGTCCTTAAAGGACAACTGCAGCACAATATACATTTATCCCCTATCTACAAGATAGGGGATAAGTGTTTGATCGTGGGGGGTCCGACCGCTGGGACCCCCCCGCGATCTCCCTAACGGGGCGCTGCCATTAGCGCTCATAGTGAGCGCTAAGGCGCCTCTCCCATAGAGATGTATGGAGGAGGCGTGCTGGCTGCAACGTCATGCGGCGGCTGGCACGCCCCCTGCACAGGACAGCCGCGGCCCCGTACAGGAGATCACAGGGGGTCCCAGCGGTCGGACCCCCGCGATCAAACACTTATCCCCTATCCTGTGGATGGGGGATAAGTGTTAATCACGCTGCAGATGTCCTTTAATGGGGTACTCTGATGGAAAAACATTGTTTATTAATCAACAGGTGCCAGAAAGAAACAGATTTTTAAATGACTTCTATTTAAAAATCTTAATCCTTCCAGTACTTATCATCTGCTGTATGATCCACAGGAAGTTATTTTCTTTTCGAATTTCTTTTCTGCCTGACAACAGTGCTCTCTGCTGACACCTCTGTCTGTCTCAGGAACTGTCCAGAGTAGGAGCAAATCCCCATAGCAAACCTCTTCTGCTCTGGACAGTTCCTGACATGGACAGAGGTGTCACCAGAGAGCACTGTGGTCAGACAGAAAAGGAAATTCTAAAAGAAAAGAACTTCCTGTGGATCATACAGCAGCTGATAAGTACTGGAAGGATTAAGATGTTTATATAGAAGTAATTTACAAATCTGTTTAACTTTCTGACACCAGTTGATTTAAAAAAAAAAAAAAAAAATTCCGCTGGTGTCCCCCTTTAAAGGGGTCCTCCAGACTACCTATTAACTTTAAGGGTGCGTACACACACTATTTGTTCTTGCGGGTTTTCCGCTGCGTATTTGAAAGTGGGCGGGCTCTTCTCGGCTGTCCGTAGCAGATTTTCTGCGGCGGAATGTACGCTGTGGAAAATGACTTCAATGGGGCTTGCAGCGGATTTTCCGCAGCGTAAATTCCTACTTGGAAAATCTGCTGCGGACAGACGAGAAGAGCCCGCCCACTTTCAAATACGCAGCGGAAAACCCGCAAAAACAAATAGCGTGTGAACGCACCCTAAAGGGGTATTCCGATGGAAAAATATGTTTTCAAATCAACTGGTGCCACAAAGTTATACAGATTTGTAAATTACTTCTATTTAATCATCTTAATCCTTCCAGTACTTAGCTGCTGCTGTATGCTCCAGAGGAAGTTGTGTAGTTCTTTCCAGTCTGACCACAGTGCTCTCTGATGCCACCTCTGTCTGTGTCAGAAACCGTGCAGAGCAGGAGAGGTTTGTATGGGGATTTGCTCCTACTCTGGACAGTTCCTGACACGGACAGAGGTGTCAGGAGAGAGCGCTGTGGTCAGACTGGAAAGAACTACACAACTTCTTGTGGAGCATACAGCAGCTGATAAGCACTGGAAGGATTGAGATTTTTATATAAAAGTAAATTTACAAATCTGTATAACTTTCTGGCACCAGTTGATTAGGAAACTCTTTTTTTCCCCATTCGGAGTACCCCTTTAAAAGCAGGCTTGTTACACTCTTGTTATGGCTTCCGATGTTTGCTGTAACAGTATGGTTTCTACAATGTAGCAGTTTGTCACTTCCATGATACATTGTATTTTCCAGCTTCCACCCTCTTATTTTACTATCCCCGCGTCATGTGACACATAGTAAAGATTTGGAAAACAATGCATCATGGGACATTTCTACCACCCGGAATCTATACTTATCAATGCTCGGTCTGGATGTGGTGACTAGAGGTCTTCTTTAATTCTTGAATGGCACAACACTGTACAATACACATTGGGAGACCTAGGGATCCAACATGCCCCTTCTTCTACCTAGAGCATTGTTTCCCAACCAGGGTGCCTCCAGCTGTTGCAAAACTACAACTCCCAGCAGGCCCAGACAGCCTTCGGCTGTCTGGGCCTGCTGGGAGTTGTAGTTTTGCAACAGCTGGAGGCACCCTGGTTGGAAACCACTGACTTAGAGCCATGGACACTGTGAGCAGCCCCCCACATCCCCAGTAATGTCCCCCAATAATGGACCCGCTCAGAGCAGTTGTCACTTTCTGTCTTCCATGCATGTTGATCGTCTGACTGTCGTCGCTTTGTTTGGGGGGAGGGGGTGGGATGTCTCAGACTCTGCATCTCATATGTCCTTTTAAATTGATTATTTTGATGATAAGGACTTAAAATAAAAGAACTTTAAACATTTATGAATTCTCTGTTATTATTGTAAAGAGAGCACTCTACTGAGATATAAGATCACATCCCATATTATATAAGGGAGCACTCTACTGAGATATAAGATCACATCCCATATTATATAAGGGAGCACTCTACTGAGATTTCAGAACACATCCATATTATATAAGGGAGCACTCTACTGAGATATAAGAACACATCCCATAATATATAAGGGAGCACTCTACTGCTGAGATATAAGAATACATCCATATTATATAATGGAGCACTCTACTGAGATATAAGAACACATCCCATAATATATAATGGAGCACTCTACTGAGATATAAGAACGCATCCCATATTATATAATGGAGCACTCTACTGAGATATAAGAACACATCCCATAATATATAATGGAGCACTCTACTGAGATATAAGAACACATCCCATATTATATAAGGGAGCACTCTACTGAGATATAAGAACACATCCCATAATATATAAGGGAGCACTCTACTGAGATATAAGATCACATCCATATTATATAAGGGAGCACTCTACTGAGATATAAGATCACATCCATATTATATAAGGGAGCACTCTACTGAGATATAAGATCACATCCCATAATATATAAGGGAGCACTCTACTGAGATATAAGAACGCATCCCATATTATATAAGGGAGCACTCTACTGAGATATAAGAACACATCCCATATTATATAAGGGAGCACTCTACTGAGATATAAGAACACATCACATATTATATAATGGAGCACTCTACTGCTGAGATATAAGAACACATCCCATATTATATAAGGGAGCACTCTACTGAGATATAAGATCACATCCCATAATATATAAGGGAGCACTCTACTGAGATATAAGAACACATCCCATAATATATAATGGAGCACTCTACTGAGATATAAGAACACATCCCATAATATATAAGGGAGCACTCTACTGAGATATAAGATCACATCCCATATTATATAATGGAGCACTCTACTGCGATATAAGAACACATCCAATATTATATAAGGGAGCACTCTACTGAGATATAAGAACACATCCCATAATATATAAGGGAGCACTCTACTGAGATATAAGATCACATCCCATATTATATAATGGAGCACTCTACTGCTGAGATATAAGAACACATCCCATATTATATAATGGAGCACTCTACTGAGATATAAGATCACATCCCATATTATATAAGGGAGCACTCTACTGAGATATAAGATCACATCCATATTATATAAGGGAGCACTCTACTGAGATATAAGAACACATCCCATATTATATAAGGGAGCACTCTACTGAGATATAAGATCACATCCATATTATATAAGGGAGCACTCTACTGAGATATAAGAACACATCCCATATTATATAAGGGAACACTCTACTGAGATATAAGATCACATCCCATAATATATAAGGGAGCACTCTACTGAGATATAAGATCACATCCCATAATATATAAGGGAGCACTCTACTGCTGAGATATAAGAACACATCCCATATTATATAATGGAGCACTCTACTGAGATATAAGAACACATCCATATTATATAAGGGAGCACTCTACTGAGATATAAGAACACATCCCATATTATATAATGGAGCACTCTACTGAGATATAAGAACGCATCCCATATTATATAATGGAGCACTCTACTGAGATATAAGAACACATCCCATAATATATAAGGGAGCACTCTACTGAGATATAAGAACACATCCCATATTATATAAGGGAGCACTCTACTGAGATATAAGAACACATTCCATATTATATAATGGAGCACTCTACTGAGATAAGAACACATCCCATAATATATAAGGGAGCACTCTACTGAGATATAAGAACACATCCCATATTATATAAGGGAGCACTCTACTGAGATATAAGAACGCATCCCATATTATATAATGGAGCACTCTACTGAGATATAAGAACACATCCCATATTATATAAGGGAGCACTCTACTGCTGAGATATAAGAACACATCCCATATTATATAATGGAGCACTCTACTGCGATATAAGAACACATCCCATATTATATAAGGGAGCACTCTACTGCGATATAAGAACACATCCCATATTATATAATGGAGCACTCTACTGAGATATAAGAACACATCCATATTATATAAGGGAGCACTCTACTGAGATATAAGAACACATCCCCTATTATATAAGGGAGCACTCTACTGAGATATAAGAACACATCCCCTATTATATAAGGGAGCACTCTACTGAGATATAAGAACACATCCCATATTATATAAGGGAGCACTCTACTGAGATATAAGAACACATCCCATAATATATAAGGGAGCACTCTACTGAGATATAAGAACACATCCCATATTATATAAAGGAGCACTCTACTGAGATATAAGAACACATACATATTATATAAGGTAGCACTCTACTGAGATATAAGAACACATCCCATATTACATAAGGGAGCACTCTACTGCTGAGATATAAGATCACATCCCATATTATATAAGGGAGCACTCTACTGATATAAGAACCCATCCCATATTATATAAGGGCGCACTCTACTGAGATATAAGAACACATCCCATATTATATAAGGGAGCACTCTACTGCTGAGATATAAGATCACATCCCATATTATATAAGGGAGCACTCTACTGAGATATAAGAACACATCCTCTATTATATAAGGGAGCACTCTACTGAGATTTCAGAACACATCCCATATTATATAAAGGAGCACTCTACTGAGATTTCAGAACACATCCATATTATATAAGGGAGCACTCTACTGAGATTTAAGAACACATCCATATTATATAAGGGAGCACTCTACTGAGATTTCAGAACACATCCCATATTATATAAAGGAGCACTCTACTGAGATTTCAGAACACATCCATATTATATAAGGGAGCACTCTACTGAGATATAAGAACACATCCCATATTATATAAGGGAGCACTCTACTGAGATATAAGAACACATCCCATATTATATAAGGGAGCACTCTACTGAGATATAAGAACACATCCATATTATATAAGGGAGCACTCTACTGAGATATAAGAACACATCCCATATTATATAAGGGAGCACTCTACTGAGATATAAGAACACATCCCATATTATATAAGGGAGCACTCTACTGAGATATAAGAACACATCCCATAATATATAAGGGAGCACTCTACTGAGATATAAGAACACATCCCATATTATATAAGGGAGCACTCTACTGAGATATAAGAACACATCCCCTATTATATAAGGGAGCACTCTACTGAGATATAAGAACACATCCCATATTATATAAGGGAGCACTCTACTGAGATATAAGAACACATCCCATATTATATAAGGGAGCACTCTACTGAGATATAAGAACACATCCATATTATATAAGGGAGCACTCTACTGAGATATAAGAACACATCCCATATTATATAAGGGAGCACTCTACTGCGATATAAGAACGCATCCCATATTATATAAGGGAGCACTCTACTGAGATATAAGAACACATCCCATATTATATAAGGGAGCACTCTACTGAGATATAAGAACACATCCCATATTATATAAGGGAGCACTCTACTGAGATATAAGAACACATCCCATAGTATATAAGGGAGCACTCTACTGAGATATAAGAACACATCCCATATTATATAAGGGAGCACTCTACTGAGATATAAGAACACATCCATATTATATAAGGGAGCACTCTACTGAGATATAAGAACACATCCCATATTATATAAGGGAGCACTCTACTGAGATTTAAGAACACATCCCATATTATATAAGGGAGCACTCTACTGCTAAGATATAAGAACACATCCCATATTATATAATGGAGCACTCTACTGAGATTTAAGAACACTTCCATATTATATAAGGGAGCACTCTACTTAGATTTAAGAACACATCCCATATTATATAAGGGAGCACTCTACTGAGATATAAGAACACATCCCATATTATATAAGGGAGCACTCTACTGAGATATAAGAACACATCCATATTATATAAGGGAGCACTCTAATGAGATATAAGAACACATCCAATATTATATAAGGGAGCACTC
The DNA here is from genome assembly GCF_029499605.1 of Hyla sarda. Taxonomy (NCBI): domain Eukaryota; kingdom Metazoa; phylum Chordata; class Amphibia; order Anura; family Hylidae; genus Hyla; species Hyla sarda. Next base: position 12,689,852 of record NC_079197.1, on the reverse strand, counting down.
TACGGAGATTTAAGAACACATCCCATATTATATAAGGGAGCACTCTACTGCTGAGATATAAGAACACATCCCATATTATATAATGGAGCACTCTACTGCGATATAAGAACACATCCCATATTATATAAGGGAGCACTCTACTGCGATATAAGAACACATCCCATATTATATAATGAAGCACTCTACTGCGATATCAGAACGCATCCCATATTATATAAGGGAGCACTCTACTGAGATATAAGAACACATCCCATATTATATAATGAAGCACTCTACTGCGATATCAGAACGCATCCCATATTATATAAGGGAGCACTCTACTGAGATATAAGAACACATCCCATATTATATAAGGGAGCACTCTACTGCTGAGATATAAGAACACATCCCATATTATATAAGGGAGCACTCTACTGCAATATAAGATCACATCCCATAATATATAAGGGAGCACTCTACTGAGATATAAGAACACATCCCATATTATATAAGGGAGCACTCTACTGCGATATAAGAACGCATCCCATATTATATAAGGGAGCACTCTACTGAGATATAAGAACACATCCCATATTATATAAGGGAGCAGTCTACTGCGATATAAGAACACATCCCATATTATATAATGGAGCACTCTACTGAGATATAAGAACACATCCAATATTATATAAGGGAGCACTCTACTGAGATATAAGAACACATCCATATTATATAAGGGAGCACTCTACTGAGATATAAGAACACATCCCATATTATATAAGGGAGCACTCTACTGAGATATAAGAACACATCCATATTATATAAGGGAGCACTCTACTGAGATATAAGAACACATCCATATTATATAAGGGAGCACTCTACTGCGATATAAGAACACATCCAATATTATATAAGGGAGCACTCTACTGGTAATAATACATAATGAACAGCACTAATGCAGGTTCTCCCGGTGACGTCCACTCCGCTCTATACCCAGGTTCTGCAGCAGCGGTTTTCATGGTAACCTCCGGTCGCAGTCGAGGCCTGGAACGCAAGCACGGACGTAATGACGACACTGTAGCCCGCATCGTCTTGGGCTCCGCCTCTTTGTGGCCGCACCAATCCGCGGCAGGTATACGCCCCGTCACGTGGTGTAGGAGGACGTGTTGCGTAGTGACGCTCTGCCCGGTCCGGCGCTCGGTGTGACGCAGGCTCGGTGTCCGGTGAAGGTGACCGATGACCATCCTTCCCAAGAAGAAGCCGCCTCCCCCCTCTGACCCGGAGGACGGGGACCGGAGCGGCGCCGGCGGGGGTGACTCGCATTCCCACTCGCGCTCCGGGGCTCGGCCTCGCTCCTCCCCACCTCCGCGCTGGGCCCAGGCCTCGCCTCCGCCCGGTGCTGGGGGTCCGGGAGGGACGGGCTCGGGTCCGGACGGGCTCGGAGGCCTCGGTAGTTGTTGTTGTTGTAACGGGGCGGGGATAGGACCCGGAGGCTGCTGCTCTGGGCCCGGACACAGCAAGAGGAGGCGGCAGGGGGCGAGCGGACCCGGGGGAGCCGGCGAGAGAGGACTGGGCCTGCCCGTGACCGGTAACACCCCCGACCGGGAGGATGGAGCCGGGAACAACAGCGAGGACGAGTACGAGACAGCGGCCCGCACCGAGTCCATAGACCCGGACATGGCGGAGCAGGTGAGACGGGGGAGGGGAGAGGTGTCATGTCAGGGGGGAGGAGAGGTGTCATGTCAGGGGGGAGGAGGAGGGGAGAGGTGTCATGTCAGGGGGGAGGAGGGGAAAAGTGTCATGTCAGGGGGGAGGAGGAGGGGAGAGGTGTCATGTCAGGGGGGAGGAGGAGGGGAGAGGTGTCATGTCAGGGGGGAGGAGGAGGGGAGAGGTGTCATGTCAGGGGGGAGGAGGGGAGAGGTGTCATGTCAGGGGGGAGGAGGGGAGAGGTGTCATGTCAGGGGGGAGGAGGGGAGAGGTGTCATGTCAGGGGGGAGGAGGGGAAAAGTGTCATGTCAGGGGGGAGGAGGAGGGGAGAGGTGTCATGTCAGGGGGGAGGAGGAGGGGAGAGGTGTCATGTCAGGGGGGAGGAGGAGGGGAGAGGTGTCATGTCAGGGGGGAGGAGGGGAAAAGTGTCATGTCAGGGGGGAGGAGGAGGGGAGAGGTGTCATGTCAGGGGGGAGGAGGAGGGGAGAGGTGTCATGTCAGGGGGGAGGAGAGGTGTCATGTCAGGGGGGAGGAGAGGTGTCATGTCAGGGGGGAGGAGAGGTGTCATGTCAGGGGGGAGGAGAGGTGTCATGTCAGGGGGGAGGAGAGGTGTCATGTCAGGGGGGAGGAGAGGTGTCATGTCAGGGGGGAGGAGGAGGGGAGAGGTGTCATGTCAGGGGGGAGGAGGAGGGAAGAGGTGTCATGTCAGGGGGGAGGAGGAGGGAAGAGGTGTCATGTCAGGGGGGGAGGAGGGGGGAGAGGTGTCATGTCAGGGGGGGGAGAGGTGTCATGTCAGGGGGGAGGAGGGGGGGAGAGGTGTCATGTCAGGGGGGAGGAGGAGGGAAGAGGTGTCATGTCAGGGGGGGGAGGAGGGGAGAGGTGTCATGTCAGGGGGGGGAGGAGGGGAGAGGTGTCATGTCAGGGGGGGGGAGGAGGGGAGAGGTGTCATGTCAGGGGGGAGGAGGAGGGGAGAGGTGTCATGTCAGGGGGGAGGAGGAGGGGAGAGGTGTCATGTCAGGGGGGAGGAGGAGGGGAGAGGTGTCATGTCAGGGGGGAGGAGGAGGGGAGAGGTGTCATGTCAGGGGGGAGGAGAGGTGTCATGTCAGGGGGGAGGAGGGGAGGGGAGGAGAGGTGTCATGTCAGGGGGGGAAGAGTAGAGGCTTGTTGGGGGGGATGACATGTCAGGGGGGAGGGGAGAGGTGTCCTCGGGGGGGGGGGCTGTGAGCTCTATGTCACATGTTTTCCTGGTTGTCCTGTGGATTTGGTCACATGTCGTCTCCTCTGATACATGTTCCTGTAGGGGACCCCTCGTCCTATCTGTGGGGGTCTGGAGCCTCCTGTGCTCCTGTTATGTTGCTGTTCACACACTGATTGCTGTATAGGTTGGGCGGGGGAGGGGGGCACATTATTTCTCTGGCATGCTGCGGTTGTTATTATTATTGTTGTTGGGTTAGTCATGTGTCACATGTGAGGCCGCCCATTGGGTCACACTCATTCCACCTGTCACTGCCGGGCGATGCCAGGAATGTGTGCGGCTCCTGAGGGATTGTGACCGAGCTGACACCGTCATCCGCTGGGCACTGGATTTCAAATAAAGTTGTATTGAGCCAAAACAAAAAACATAACCCTCCTAACAGCGTCGTCCTGCACCGTCCCCCTGTGCCTGCTCTTCTGTATGGGGGCAGTACAGAGCGCTTCACTGTCAGCACTTTATGGTAGTGTTTCCCAACCAGGGCGCCTCCATCTGTTGCAAAGCTGCTTGTCCTCTGAGCACGGGGCCCTGCTTGTCCTCTGAGCACGGGGCCCTGCTTGTCCTCTGAGCACGGGGCCCTGCTTGTCCTCGGAGGAAAATGAAAAAAAAAACTAAGAAAAAGTAAAAAAAAAAAACTACCAACCAGGGTGCCTCCAACTAGGGGATACGTTATATTGCTCTACTGTTCTCCTTTAACCCCACCAGGTAGAAGGGTGTACAGGTATACCCTCACGTCTTGGTACTTAAGGGTACGTTCACATCCGCTGGTGAAGGCCCCCTCTATGTTGGCTTTACATGTGCCTGCTGGTAATGGCAATACGCCGCTACGAGCAGACACACTGCAGCGATGTGGGTGGCGTACTTGCTCATCGCGGCCGCTCTCCCTGCTCTGAGTTAGGCAGAGAGCTCCCGCGATGTGCGAGTATACGGCGACTCGTACATCACAGTGTGCCTGCTGGTAGCGGTGTATTGCCACTACGAGCAGGCACATGTAAAGCCGGCATAGAGCGGGGCCTTCACCAGCGGATCCGCAGCGTAAAATACGCTGAAAATACGCCCGTGTGAACGTACCCTAAAGGGGTACTCCGGTGGAAATTATTTTTTTAATCAACTGGTTCCAGAAAGTTAAACAGATTTGTAAATTACTTCTATTAATCTTTATCTTTCCAGTACTTATTAGCTGCTATATACTACAGAGAAAGTTCTTTTGTTTTTGGATTTCTTTTTTTTTTTTTTTCTGTCTACAGTGCTCTCTGCCGTATCAGGAGCAAATCCCCATAGCAAACCTATGCTGCTCTGGACAGTTCCTGATACAGACATAGGTGTCAGCAGAGAGCACTGTGGACAGAAAAAAAAAAATCCAAAAACAAAAGAACTTTCTCTGTAATCTACAGCCTCTAATATGTACTGGAAGGATAAAGATTTTTTTAATAGAAGTAATTTACAAATCTGTTCAACTTTCTGGCACCAGTTGATTAAAAAAAAAAATGTTTTCCCCACCGGAGTACCCCTTTAAGGACCAAGGGCGTATCTGTAGGTCCTGGTCCCGTTAACGGGGTTTAAACCATTCTCACGAGCGGAGAACGCATTAAACCCGGTGGGTCCCGATTGCTACAGGCAGCCAGGACCCACGGTTAATGCCGGGTACCGCCAATCGGGCCGATGCGTGGCATTAACCCTTTACACGCCACGATCAAATGTCATCATGGCGTCCAAAGGATAGAGGATAAGATTTTAGATCCCCAGCGGCAGGACCCCCACGATCTCCGGCCCGGCACCCCTGTCATTCGGTGCACGGAGCGAACATGTCTGATGACTGGCGATGCAAGCTGCCACACCCCCTCCATTCACGTCTATGGGAGGAGGCGTGACGGCTATCTACTAGCCATCGCGCTCCCTCCTATAGACATGAAGGGGGCGTGGTGTGACATCATGAATGTGGAGGGGGGCTAGAAGAATGGTAATTCTTCATTACATAAAAAATGAAACCCTATTTACCTCCAGCGCACCCTCAGTTTCCCTCTCCGGTCCCCGTCTGCGATACTTTTCCTGTGAAAAAGCGTGACGCTTGGGCCCCAGAGGGTCATACTGCCAATCAGACAAGCCCTGGCCGTGGTGGGACATCTATTGAAGCCTTTGAATAAAGCTTCTCTTTCTTATGAGAGCTCTGTTGGGTGTCGAGGTCTTAGTATGTACAGTATTGTGAGCTCTGTTGGGTGGCGAGGTCATAGTATGTACAATATTGTGAGCTCTGTTGGGTGGCGAGGTCATAGTATGTACAATATTGTGAGCTCTGTTGGGTGGCGAGGTGTTAGTATGTACAGTATTGTGAGCTCTGTTGGGTGGCGAGGTGTTAGTATGTACAGTATTGTGAGCTCTGTTGGGTAGTGAGGTCTTAGTATGTACAGTATTGTGAGCTCTGTTGGGTGGTGAGGTCTTAGTATGTACAGTATTGTGAGCTCTGTTGGGTGGCGAGGTGTTAGTATGTACAATATTGTGAGCTCTGTTGGGTGGCGAGGTGTTAGTATGTACAGTATTGTGAGCTCTGTTGGGTGGCGAGGTGTTAGTATGTACAGTATTGTGAGCTCTGTTGGGTGGCAAGGTGTTAGTATGTGCAGTATTGTGAGCTCTGTTGGGTAGTGAGGTCTTAGTATGTGCAGTATTGTGAGCTCTGTTGGGTGGCGAGGTGTTAGTATGTACAGTATTGTGAGCTCTGTTGGGCGGCGAGGTCTTAGTATGTGCAGTATTGTGAGCTCTGTTGGGTGGCGAGGTCTTAGTATGTACAGTATTGTGAGCTCTGTTGGGTGGCGAGGTCTTAGTATGTACAGTATTGTGAGCTCTGTTGGGTGGCGAGGTCTTAGTATGTGCAGTATTGTGAGCTCTGTTGGGTGGCGAGGTCTTAGTATGTGCAGTATTGTGAGCTCTGTTGGGTGGCGAGGTGTTAGTATGTACAGTATTGTGAGCTCTGTTGGGTGGCGAGGTGTTAGTATGTACAGTATTGTGAGCTCTGGGTGGCGAGGTGTTAGTATGTACAGTATTGTGAGCTCTGTTGGGTGGCGAGGTGCTAGTATGTACAGTATTGCGAGATCTTAGTATGTACAGTATTGTGAGCTCTGTTGGGTGGCGAGGTCTTAGTATGTGCAGTATTGTGAGCTCTGTTGGGTGGCGAGGTCTTAGTATGTGCAGTATTGTGACCTCTGTTGGGTGGCGAGGTCTTAGTATGTGCAGTATTGTGACCTCTGTTGGGTGGCGAGGTCTTAGTATGTGCAGTATTGTGACCTCTGTTGGGTGGTGAGGTCTTAGTATGTACAGTATTGTGAGCTCTGTTGGGTGGCGAGGTCTTAGTATGTGCAGTATTGTGACCTCTGTTGGGTGGCGAGGTCTTAGTATGTGCAGTATTGTGACCTCTGTTGGGTGGCGAGGTCTTAGTATGTGCAGTATTGTGACCTCTGTTGGGTGGTGAGGTCTTAGTATGTACAGTATTGTGAGCTCTGTTGGGTGGCGAGGTCTTAGTATGTGCAGTATTGTGACCTCTGTTGGGTGGCGAGGTGTTAGTATGTACAATATTGTGAGCTCTGTTGGGTGGCGAGGTCTTAGTATGTACAGTATTGTGAGCTCTGTTGGGTGGCGAGGTCTTAGTATGTACAGTATTGTGAGCTCTGTTGGGTGGCGAGGTCTTAGTATGTGCAGTATTGTGACCTCTGTTGGGTGGTGAGGTCTTAGTATGTACAGTATTGTGAGCTCTGTTGGGTGGCGAGGTCTTAGTATGTGCAGTATTGTGACCTCTGTTGGGTGGTGAGGTCTTAGTATGTACAGTATTGTGAGCTCTGTTGGGTGGCGAGGTCTTAGTATGTACAGTATTGTGAGCTCTGTTGAGTGGCGAGGTCTTAGTATGTACAGTATTGTGAGCTCTGTTGAGTGGCGAGGTCTTAGTATGTACAATATTGTGAGCTCTGTTGGGTGGCGAGGCAGCTAGTCCTAGATAAAATCCCGGTCTGTTATACATGGCTTTTAGGACGGATCTTTTTTTTTAAATTTTCTGACAATGATATTTATTTATTTCATTAAAAAAAATGATTATAAATATTGTGAACAAATCTCTCATAAATCAAATTTATTATAAATTCATGTTTAATATTAATTATAAATATAATAATTAAAAAGTAGGTATTGATAAGATATGCTTATAATATTCATGAATAAATATTATAATAATAAACAAATCTTATCAATATCTATTATTTATTATTATTAATTATTATAAGTACATCTCAAAAATATATTTATTAGTAATAATTAGGGATGCACCGAAATTTCCGCCACCGAAAATTACCCTTTCGGCTTTTACAGGTAAGGGAATTTCCCGCCGATAATTTCGGTGGGCGTGGCTTGGAACTTACTTAGGCAAGGCCGGCAGAAGAAGCCCAGTTGGCGCCAAGTACCAGCAGGATCACACATCTCCCCCCCCCCCCCCAAAGCAGGGCCAGTACGTAATGGTTTCTGCATTTTTTTCCACATTGGCGCAGAGTGGGGGCTGGGGCCGGTTTAGCGTACAGGGCGTGATGGCATATTGAGTAATTCAGACTCTCTCTGGCACCGCACTGCCGCCACCTCCCATGTGTCATTGACTGCCCGCTCAGCCAGTCATCGCGTGCAGGTGATTGGCCAAGTGGACCGTCACTGTAGAGCAGTGTTTCCCAACCAGGGTGCCTCCAGCTGTTGCAAAACTACAACTCCCAGCATGCCCGTACAGCCTTTGGCTGTTCGGGCATGCTGGGAGTTGTAGTTTTGCAACAGCTGGAGGCACCCTGGTTGGGAAACACTGCTGTAGAGACAAGTGTGTCTCGGAACAGCTGGAGGCACCCTGGTTGGGAAACACTGCTGTAGAGACAAGTGTGTCTCGGAACAGCTGGAGGCACCCTGGTTGGGAAACACTGCTGTAGAGACAAGTGTGTCTCGGAAGGTGGGGGCTGGAGCACTTAACTGGAAAAGCCGGGGCCCCGTTCAGGAAATCAAAAAGTTGCGGAGGGTCCCAGAGGTCAGATCCCCCATCAGACACTTGGCCCCTTTTTAATTTACTGTTTTCCATCAGTAGGTTTTATTTAATTTTGATTAATTTAATATTATTTGTAGTTTGGACAAAATGTTGGCCAATTTTTGTGTTATTTAGTAATAAAACTGTTTATTTTATTTATTATTATTATTATTATTATTTATTGAGATTAGAGTTGAGCGAACTTACAGTAAATTCGATTCGTCACAAACTTCTCGGCTCGGCAGTTGATGACTTTTCCTGCATAAATTAGTTCAGCTTCCCGGTGCTCCGGTGGGCTGGAAAAGGTGGATACAGCCCTAGGAGACTCTTTCCTAGGAATGTATCCACCTTTTCCAGCCCACCGGAAAGCTGTACTAATTTATGCAGGATAAGCCATCAACTGCCGAGCCGAGAAGTTCGTGACGAATCGAATTTACTGTAAGTTCGCTCATCTCTAATTGTTATCATGGAGTTTTTAATTCAAGATTAATTTATTTAACAAAAAATATTCTGATAATACAATTTTACAAAAAAACTATATATATATATATATATATATATATATATATATATATATATATATATAAAAAATAAAAAATAAAAAAAGTAGGCGGGGAAATGTATTTTCAGTTGTCGGCTAAATTTTCAGTTCCACCACAAAGTTACCCTTTCGGTGCATCCATAGTAGTAATAATTATTATAACAATTTATTATATAATAATATTAATGATTATTATAAGTAAATCTTAACATCTATAATTATTATTAATAATATTTAGAATATTGCTTTTTATATAGCACAATCAGCTACCGCCACACTTTTTGAGGGGAACAAATCAAAGACAAATATCAGACATTACAATATTAGACACACAAGTTTAAAGGGGTATTCCAGGAAAAAACTTTTTGTTATATATATATATGTATGTATGTATGTATGTATGTCAACTGGCTCCAGAAAGTTAAACAGATTTGTAAATGACTTCTGTTAAAAAATCTTAATCCTGTCAGTACTTATGAGCTGCTGAAGTTGAGTTGTTCTTTTCTGTCTAAGTGCTCTCTGATGACACGTGTCTCGGGAACCGCCCAGTTCAGAAGCAAATCCCCATAGCAAACCTCTTCTACTCTGTGCAGTTCCCGAGACGAGCAGAGATGTCAGCAGAGAACACTGTTGCCAGACAGAAAAGAACAACTCAACTTCAGCAGCTGATATTTATTGGAAGGATTAAGATTTTTTTAATAGAAGTAATTTACAAATCTGTTTAACTTTCTGGAGCCGTACAGAGCTGACTTCCCGTATGGGAGATTGCTCGGGGTTCCCAGTGGTTGGGCCCACCCCGCAATAAAGTGCCCATTTAAAGGGTTATTATAGACTGTAAGTGCTCACGACCGGGGCACTTAGAGGAGATCTGCAGCAGTATATAACTTATCCCTTACCCCCACGATAGGGATAAGTTATATACTTCTGCAGATCTCCTCTTAGGGCCCTGGTCGTGAGCACTTACAGTCTATAATAACCCTTTAAATGGGCACTGTTAGATCCAAAAATCTTTTGCTATGTTGTAAAGCAGGTATAACCAATGGGTTGTGCAATTGCTTTCATTAGAAAATTTTCAGTGTTTCATACAGAAAAATCCAGTCAAACAACTGCCCCCCCCCCCCCCCCCGCCTGCTTGGACACATACTAGTCCTGCTGTGTCCATGAGTCATCACCTGTGTCATGGACACACTTCCTTGATTGACAGCTGTGAGCGCAGGGAAAATCCTCCCACTGTCATCTTGTGTCCCGCTACTGTCAGTGAGGACAAGCTGGGAGTTGTAGTTTTGCTAATGCTAGGGGAGATGTGAGCAGACAGCAAACTGAGGGAGGGGGGGGGGGGGCGGAGACCTGCACAGTGAGGCCACGCCCCTTCCTTTTGAGAGGAATTCAGACTAGTGAGCTAAATTAAAAGTGTAATATAAAAATAAAGGTGCTAGAAACATAAAAATTAGATGCACATGGTCAAGATTAGGTACTGAGTGATATATTTAAAAATAATGTTTTTTTGTTGGATCTGACGGGTGCACTTTAAGTTCCCATATAACTCATTGACTGTTATCGGTATCTAATGCTGTTGTCCCCAGCACAGTGGATCAGTGTTTGACCTCCACAAAATCAGATTGGGGTAGGCAGGTCCTATTTATTTATTTTTTTTTAAAGAAAAAACACAACAATTTCCTCCCAAACGTCCTCATGTTCCCCGGGTGCTGGGGTCATATTGTGCTTTGTTTACATACAGCAAAGACAGTTCTGACCTCCAGGTGGCGCCATCATCCAGGATAACACTGCTGAACAGGAAATGAGGGCGTCACGGTGCAGACATGTGAACGGACAGCGTGATCCCCACCAGTCCTGTCCGGCCTGTACAGTTGTCATAGGAAAACCCATGTACTTCTATAGTCGCGCGGCGTCGCCTGTGTCCCACTGACCTATGTTTGTTCAGGACCAGAGTTTATAGGAGTGGTAAGTGTCTGTTGTATATTTGGCCTAAGGCACTGTTTTCCAAACAGTGCATTTCCAGCTGTTGCAAAACTACAACTCCCAGCATGCCCGGACAGCCTTCGGCTGTCCGGGCATGCTGGGAGTTGTAGTTTTGCAACAGCTGGAAATGCAGTGTTTGGTAAACAGTGCCCTAAAGGTACGGCCATAAATCTGCAGCACTTCCGCACCATAAATAACCATACTAGAAATCTGCTCCGAGCCGCAGGGAGACGCAGGTCACGGCCCTGAAGCCATTCATTGTATATTGGCCGACAGGTCCTGTGCGCGGTTCAGTTTCTTATCCATAGGGACTTGTGCATAGAACTTGTTGGCCTTTAAACAGTACAGCAGAACTCTATGGGGGTCATAATGTTGTCTGGGCAGCCCCGACCTCCAGCGCAGACCTGCGTCTATGACCTGTGAAAGAATGGAAGAGGCTCCGCGTCACAGGTTCACTCTAAATCTCATCCCATTTACTTCTATCAGTATGTTCACATTTGTTATGGATCTGAGAGCTAATGTGACAGCGTATGATCAGTCACTAGTGTCCCCTCCTGTGTCACATTCATTACTGTCCTCTCATCTCCTGTGTCACATTCATTACTGTCCTCTCATCTCTTCCTATGTCTGTTATTACTGTCCCCTAATCTCCCCTCCGTGTGTCAGTCAAAAGTGTCCCCTCATCTCCCCCTGTGTGTCTATTATTACTGTCCCCTCATCTCCCCGTGTGTCTATTATTACTGTCCCCTCATCTCCTCCTATGTGTCTGTTATTACTGTCCCCTCATCTCCCCCTGTGTATCTGTTATTACTGTCCCCTCATCTCCCCCTATGTATCTGTTATTACTGTCCCCTCATCTCCCCCTGTGTGTCTGTTATTACTGTCCCCTCATCTCCCCCTGTGTATGTTATTACTGTCCCCTCATCTCCCCCTGTGTGTCTGTTATTACTGTCCCCTCATCTCCCCCTGTGTATCTGTTATTACTGTCCCCTCATCTCCCCCTGTGTATCTGTTATTACTGTCCCCTCATCTCCCCCTGTGTATCTGTTATTACGGTCCCCTCATCTCCCCCTGTGTATCTGTTATTACTGTCCCCTCATCTCCCCCTGTGTATCTGTTATTACTGTCCCCTCATCTCCCCGTGTGTCAGTTATTACTATCCCTTAATCTCACCCTTTTTGTGTCACAGTTATTACTGTCCCCTCATCTCTCGCTTGTGTCCATCTTTACTGTCCCCTCATCTCTCTCTAGCTTGTTCAGCAGCGGATGTGTCGGGTCGGCACTCTGGTGTCATGTGACTGCCACAGCCTATCAGCATTTGACTGTCTGGGCATGCTGGGAGTTGTAGTTTTGCAACAGCTGGAGACACGCTGGAAAGTGAGCGTGTCTGCCCCATGTGACCATAACCTTACAGTGTCTAAACCTCCAACTGTTGGAAGACAAAAACTCCCATCATGCCCTGAGTGTCTGCACCACCTCTCTACCTGCCAATCTACAATTCCCATCATGTTCTCACTGCCTGCACTTCCTCTAGCCTTCGCTTGTCTGGGCATGCTGGGATTTGTAGTTTCGCAACGGCTTGAGCAGCCACAGGTTGGGGAACACTGCTTTTTCTTCAACCTGGTCGGGGCAGTGACTTGGTTTCAGCACTGGGGGGCAGTGTTGTCATTTAGATTTAAAATCCAGCGGCAGATGTCAGGAGTCCGCCTGGTGTTCACTATACATTTTGTATATATACCAGCTTGCCTCCAGCTGTTGCAAAACTACAACTCCCTGCATGCTCGGACAGCCAAAGGCTGTCCGAGCATGCTGGGAGTTGTAGTTATGCAACAGCTGGAGGCACCCTGGTTGCGAAATACTGCTATATACTTAAAGCATGTCTCCTTCCCCCCCCCCCCCCATATGGAAGAAAAAAAACTCTGTTTTTAAAGCACATATATCCAATGGATTTCTATAGGTGCCGAATTATCGGTACAACAAAAAATGGCGGCATGGACAGAGCCGAAGCTTCTTGCTGTTAGGGGCTTATTTAAAGGGGTATTCCAGGGAAAAAAAAAAATTTATATATCAACTGGCTTCAGAAAGTTTAACAGATTTGTAAATGACTTCTATTAAAAAAATCTTAATCCTTCCAATAATTATCAGCTGCTGAAGTTGAGTTGTTTTCTGTCTGACAACAGTGCTCTCTGCTGACATCTCTGCTTGTCTCGGGTACTGCACAGAGTAGAAGAGGATTGCTATGGGGATTTGCATCTACTCTGGACAGTTCCCGAGACACGTGTCATCAGAGAGCACTTAGACAGAAAAGAACAACTCAACTTCAGCAGCTCATAACTACAGAAAGGATTAAGATTTTGTAATAGGAGTAATTTACAAATCTGTTAAACTTTCTAGAGCCAGTTGATATATATATATAATAAAGTTTTTTTTTTTTTTTCCTGGATAACCCCCTTTAAGATCTCTTCTTGCTGTCAGTGAATGGAATGTTTGTATTTACAACTAGGATAACTTTGGCGCAGAGCTCACAATTGTCTGAGTTAAGTACATCATCAGGTGAAAAAAAGATACGTCACGAATGGAAACCATGATGCATAAAATGTATCGGCTTTAAAGGGGTACTCCACTGGAAAACTTTTTTTTTTTTTTTTTTTTTTAATCAACTGGTGCCAGAAAGCTAAACATTAGTAAATGACTTCTATTAAAAAAATCTTTATCTTTCCAGTACTTATCAGCTGCTGTATGCTCCTGAGGAAGTTGTGTAGTTTTTTTTCTATCTGACCACAGTGCTCTCTGCTGACACCTCTGTCCATGTCAGGAACTGTCCAGAGCAGGATTGGTTTGCTATGAGGATTTTCTTCTACTCCGGACAGTTCCTGATATGGACAGAGGTGTCAGCAGAGATCACTGTGGTCAGACAGAAAGGAAATTTAAAAAGAAAAGCACTTCCTGTGGAACATACAGCAGCTGATCAGTACTGGAAGGATTAAGATTTTTAAATATAATTTACAAATCTGTTTAACTTCTGGCAATAGTTGATTTAAATGTTTTTTTTTTCCAGCGAAGGACCCTTTAAGTAGCCAGACCATCGTCTAGAGCAGTTTTTCCCAACCAGGGTGCCCTCAGCTGTTGCAAAACTGCAGCTCCCATCTAAAAGTTGTAGTTTTGTAACCTCTGGAGGTTCACAGTTTGTAGACCACTGGTCTAGACTGAATACAATTGTAGCAAACTGACCTATGAGAAAATGGGGGTCCCCTGTCTATGATTAGAACGGGGGTCCTGTGTCTCTGCTATTGCCTGTTAAGTAGATAGACCAGTGTTTCCCAATCAGTGTGCCTCCAGATGTTGAGAAACTACAATCCCCATCATGTCCACACAGCCAGCAGCTGTTGTTGCTTTTACGACTTGCTAAGCCTATAGCAGTGTTTCCCAACCAGTGTGCCTCCAGCTGTTGCCAAACTCCAACCCCTTAGCCAATGAAAGGACTGTCCTACTCCACTGCTACTCCCAGGATAGGGAGTGCAAAACCCAGATTTCTAGTCAGTTGACCACAAGGCTCCAAGATGAGCACATGCTCTGCAGCTCTCTCACCATATAAGGGAGTTTGGCATGCTGGGAGTTGTAGTTTTGCAACAGCTGGAGGCTAACTGGTTGGGAAACGCTAGGATAAGAGGCTTATTATCAGGATACCCCTTTATATACAGTTGGTACATTGCTTGTTTGTATCTCAGGGGGTTACAGGTTCTCATTATGGGGGGAAAAAAATGCAAAAAATAAAAAATCTCTCTAGCGCCACCTATAGGTAGTTATATATATTTTTGTACAAATCTTGCAAATTCCACCATTTTTTAATTTTGTTTTAGCAGGAGAACTGGTTTGAGAAGGCCCTGCAGGAGAAGAAGGGATTTATTATAAAGCAGATGAAGGAAGATGGCGCCTGTCTGTTCAGAGCTGTCGGTAAGTACTTGGTCACTCTTGTATTTACCTGTATCGTTGTTTCCCAACCAGGGTGCCTCCAGCTGTTACAAATCTAAGTATCCCTAAGCAGCCTAGGGCAGGGATTCCCAAATAGAGTGCCTCCAGCTGTTGCAAATCTAAATCTGTAAGCATCCCTGAACAGCTTAGAGCAGGGATTCCCGACTAGAGTGCCTCCAGCTGTTGCAAATATACAACTCTAAGCATCCCTGAACAGCCTAGGGCAGGGTTTCCCAACCAGGGTGCCTCCAGCTCTTACAAATCTAAGTATCCCTAAGCAGCCTAGGGCAGGGATTCCCAAATAGAGTGCCTCCAGCTGTTGCAAATCTAAATCTGTAAGCATCCCTGAACAGCTTAGAGCAGGGATTCCCGACTAGAGTGCCTCCAGCTGTTGCAAATATACAACTCTAAGCATCCCTAAACAGCCTAGGGCAGAGTTTCCCAAGCAGGGTGCCTCCAGCTGTTGCAAATCTACATCTCTAAGCATCCCTGAACAGCTTACGGCAGGGATTCCCAACTAGAGTGCCTCCAGCTGTTGCAAATATGCAACTCTAAGCATCCGGGCAGGGTTTTCCAACCAGGGTGCCTCCAGCTCTTACAAATCTAAATATCCCTAAGCAGCCTAGGGCAGAGATTCCCAACTAGAGTGTCTCCAGCTGTTGCAAATCTACAACTCTAAGCATCCCTAAACAGCCTAGGGCAGGGTTTCCCAACCAAGGTGCCTCCAGCTGTTGCAAATATCCAACTCTAAGCATCCCTGAACCAGCCTAGGGCAGGGTTTCCCAACCAGGGTGCCTCCAGCTCTTACAAATTTAAGTATCCCTAAGCAGCCTAGGGCAGGGTTTTCCAAACAGTGCGCCTCCAGCTGTTGCAAAACTACAACTCCTAGCATGCCCGGACAGCCGAAGGCTGTCCGGGCATGCTGGGAGTTGTAGTTTTGCAACAGTAGTTACTTTTCTTTTCTGATGATACATTGGTTTCTAGCAGGGCTACAGCAGTGGTGTCCAACCTCTGGCTCTCCAGCTGTTGTGAAACTACGACTCCCAGCATTCCCTGACAGCCGAAGGCCCTGGTTGGACACCATTGGTATGAAGATATGAAATACGGGTATGAAGACTTCTAACATTGGCTTCTAGGTGTTGTAGTTACACTGTGGGTGATGGGTTCTCGCGGCGTGGCGTATGCGTGGCCATGGTAGATAGTTGCCGGCACGATTAGGCGTTTCCAGTGACTCAGCAGCCCGATCGGGGAATAGTGACTCAGCGGTGAAGAATTCTGATATATTTTGGGTAGGGGAGGCTTGTGTACTGCAGAGGGCGCTAATCTCTCCTCCCACATATGTGAATTAATCTTACATAACAGGTGCTGGATGTGCCTAATAGGCCATGTGGCGGCAGATTAGAGACCAAGTAAACAGACGCCTACACAGGACGTATTTATAGTGCGCTATTCATGGCATTATACTGCTGGATTTTATTCAGTGATTTTAGTGCTATTTACATACATAGGAGGGTATCTGTCAGCAACTACTTACCTGTCATCTGTATTTAAGGTTCCTGTAAAATGTGTCATGGTAGGTGGTGAAGGCAGCGGACGCCGGAATGTATAGAATATTGTTTATCAAATTGTGGCTTTCCAGCTGTTGCAGAACTACAACTCCCAGCATGTCCGGACACCACAGCGATCAAGGCATGCCCATGTTGTGATGTGTGTAGATGTGATGTGTAGAGATGAGCGAACTTACAGTAAATTCGATTCGTCACGAACTTCTCGGCTCGGCAGTTGATGACTTATCCTGCATAAATTAGTTCAGCTTTCCGGTGCTCCGGTGGGCTGGAAAAGGTGGATACATTCCTAGGAAAGAGTCTCCTAGGACTGTATCCACCTTTTCCAGCCCACGGGAGCACCTGAAAGCTGAATTGATTTATGCAGGATAAGTCATCAACTGCCGAGCCGAGAAGTTCGTGACAAATCGAATTTACTGTAAGTTCGCTCATCTCTAGAAATGATGTAATTGCGTGGAGTGCAGGAGAAGGTCCTGCACCACTAACGGAGCGGAGGATGGAGAAGTCTCAGCGCGGGAGCGGAGGGAAGTGGGATTTTTATTTTATTTTGGAGGGGACTTATTGGGGAAACTATTTAATGGGGACATCTACCTAATTACTGGGGGTTTTAAACTAATAGGAGGAATCCCTGACTACTTACTGGGTGCTTCTACCTAATTAAGGGGGGGGGGTGATTCTTTACCTACCTGCTCAGGGCTTTTACCTAATTAAGGGGGGGGGGGGGTAATACTCTACCTACCTTCTGGGAGCATCTACCTAATTAAGGGGGTGGGGTGATTCCCTAACTACTGGGGGCTTATACCTAATTGTGGGTGGAGGGGGGGGGGCGGGGATTCCCTACCTACTGGGAGTTCTACCTAATTAAGGGTAGGAAGGGTGATTCCCTACCTACTGGGGGCTTTTACCTAATTATGAGGTGGTAATTCGCTACCTACCTACTGAGGGCTTCTACCTAATTAAGAGGGTATGGTTTCCCACCCTACCTACTGGGTGCTTCTACCTAATTAAGGGGGGGTGTAATTCCCTACCTCCCTCCTGGAAGCTTCTACCTAATAAAGGGCTTCTACTGAGGGCTTCTACCTAATTAAGGCTGCGTTCACACCGCGTTTTTGCAATACAATTCCCGTATCAGGTTTTTGATGAAAAACTGATTCCTCAAAACCTGACTAAACTGTATCAAAACGTGTGTACAAATTTAAACCTGTATACGGTTTGAAAAATGATGTCCGGTTGTATACGTTTTGTAAGAAAAAACGTATACGTTTTTAACTTTTCACTCCATTTTGTATAAAGTTTCACTTGTTTGATTGAAATTCCAAGAAAAAAAACTGTGCAAAGTCAAAAACCATATGGTAAAAGCCAGATGGAACCGTACGCACATACAGTTCTGTACGGTTCCCATTGACTCCCATGTTTAAAAAAAAAAAAAAAAGTATATGGTTGAATACAGTTTTCTACCCGGACGAAAAACCGTGGTAGACTACGGTTTTGGGTACGGGGAAAAAAAACTGACAAAACCGTATAAGATGCAAAACGGACACAACCTGATGGATCTTTTGATATACAGCTTTACAATGCAGAGCCAATGTGTACGTTTTTCAATACGGTTCAGTACGGTTTTCACATTGAAAACATATACGGGAACTGTATTGCAAAAACGTGGTGTGAATGTACCCTAAGAGGGGATGCGGGGCTTCTACCTAATTATTGGGGGGGGGGGGGTTGATTCCCTACCTACCTACTGGGGGCTTCTACCTAATTAAGGAGGGGGGAGGTTCCCTACCTACTGGAGGTATCTTAAAGCACCCCGCTATCATTACTGCACAGAGCAAGTTTGCTCTGTGCGTAATGACGGGCGATACAGGGGATGTAGCAGCGTGACATTATGGCTCCGCCCCTTGTGACATCACGGCCCACCCCCTTAATGCAAGTCTATGGCAGGGGGCGTGATAGATTTGTATTGAGGGGGCGGGCCGTGATGTCACGAGGGGTGGAGCCGTGACGTAACGATGCTACGGCCCCTACGGTATTGCCCGTCATTATGCGCAGCGGGAGCCCGGCGATCTGACATCTTATCCCCTATCCTTTGGATAGGGGATAAGATGTCTAGTGGTGGAATACCCCTTTAAGCTAGCAATCGGAGTTTACAAGTTTTTATAGCCTTAGCCGAATGGCAGCAGTTTTTCCAATGGTTTACAGCTTCAGTCTTGAACTATTGACCCTCCATTCCCTTCACTTATACAAGTGTCTCTAGTCCTGCAAAAAACATATTTCCTTAACCCCTTATCAGTGAGAGGCTAGGTTACCCATGGGTTCCCTGTAACAGCAGAACACAACACTATGGAAAGTATAAGTATTGCTGCTCCTAATTGTGCGTTGCGTGCCATATAGTGAAGCACATGAATAGCATGCTTCTTCACGGTCACTTAACGTGTTCGTTTTGCGGTTACATGAGGCACTGCATGCATCTTTATTCTTAACCCCTTAAGGACCCAGGACGTATGGGTACGTCCTGGGTCCCGGTCCTGCGATATAACGCGGGGTCACACGGTGACCCCGCATCATATCGCGGCGGGCCCGGCGTCATAGTGAAGCCGGGACCCGCCTCTTTTAGAGCTCGGCACTGATCGCGGTGCCGCACACTATTAACCCTTTAGCCGCGCGCTCAAAACTGAGCCGCGCGGCTAAAACGAAAGTGAAAGTTGCCGGTTAGCTCAGGGAGTTGTTCGGGATCTCCGCGGTATAATCGCGGCATCCCGAACAGCTGTAGCACAGGAGGAGGTCTCTTACCTTCCTTCCTGCAGTCTGATCGCCGATTGAATGCTTCAAGCCCGAGATCCAGGCTTGAGCATTCAATCGCCGAAAACACTGATTGATCCATTCCTATGGAGATGCATCAATCAGTGGTAAAGATCAGTAAATGTAATGTTATAGCCCCCCCTATAGGAGCTATAATACTGCATAAAAAAAGTGTTAAAAAATCATTAACCCTTTCAATTATCCCTTCCCCTAATAAAAGTTTGAATCACCCGGCATTTCCAAGAATAAAAAAAACACAGTGTAAATAAAAATAAACATATGGGGTATCGCCGCGTGCGGAAATGTCTGAATTATAAAAATATACCGCTTTTTAAACCGCACGTTCAATGGCGTACACGCAAAAAAATTCCAATGTCCAAAATAGCGCATTTTTGATCAAAAAGTCTGATCAGAACAAAAATGGTACCGCTAAAAACTTCAGATCTCGGCGCAAAAAATGAGCCCTCATAGCGCCCTGAACACAGAAAAATAAAAAAGTTATAGGGGTCAGAAGATGACCATTTTAAACGTATAAATTTTCCTGCATGTAGTTATGATTTTTTTTCTGAAGTGATACAAAATGAAACCTATATAAGTAGGGGATCATTTTAACCGTATGGACCTACAGAATAAAGATAAGGTGTCATTTTTGCTGAAAAATTTACTGTGTGTAACTTACTAAATAGTGTTTTTTCATCAATTTTGTCGCACATTGATTTTTTTTTTTTCCCGTTTCACTGTAGATTTTTGGGTAAAAGGACTAATGTCATTACAAAGTAGAATTAGTGATGCAAAAAATAAGAGTTATGATTTTTTAAAGTTAAGGAGGAAAAATTGAAAATGAAAAAACGGGAAAAAGCCCGGGTCCTTAAGGGGTTAAAGTAGAGAAGTTATTAATTATAACTTTTTGTGAATTGGGACCCAATCCTGATCATGCGCATATAATGTTTAGGTGTCTCGGACCTATATATCCAGAGATATAAGCATTTATCTGCTGGTGAGTTACTTTTTCATTGTGCAGGCTGGAGGGGGCGTGTCAGTCTGTCTCCCTCACAGGAGCAAGCCTGGGCAGTCAGCCAATCAGTACTCTCTACTCTGTAACCCTTTCCTCTCTGGTTTAATGCTGTGTCATGTTACACAGAGGAAGATGCTTGTAGCTTGCCTGCAGTAATCAGAAGACATTATGGTGAATTAATAACAGGATAAAATGTATAAATATAAGAATAGATCTTTATAAAATTAGTGCAATGATTTTTTAGATAAAATTACAGCATTTTTATGAATACATGTCCTATCTGTTTTATCTTCTCCTAGTAAAGCTGAATGCTAATCAGCATAGCTGTCACTATGTGTGTCATTCATCTTTCACAGACTCCTGAATGTCTGATCAACTTCTTTGTCATTCAGGAGTCCGAGAAAGCTTTGTCTATTTCAGCATGCTGGGAGTTGTAGTTTAGGAACATCTGAAGTTGCAATGTTTGTAAATAACTGTGTTAGAGCAGTGTTGCCTCCAGCTGTTGTAAAACTACAGCTCCCAGCATGTCCACACATCCTTTATCTGTAGTTTTGCATACACAATAGAAATCTCCTATACTGGATACCGGTATGCTTTACGGCCAGTATCCAGTATGCTGTAAAATCTAGACTAGTCTGTCTGGCTAAAAGACAGGCGACCCCTAGTGGCGGCTATTTTGAGCTTGAATTTCAGGTGAAAATTTACATTTTTTTTTAACAGGTGTATATTGTGAAATGTCATATTATAATGAGTCCTGCAATATATGGAAAGTTTTTAACAATGACAGTGCCTCTTTAAGCTTTCTAATATACTTCATATTTATCAAAAATCATGGCATATATAAAAAGACCACTAGGGGTCCCCATACTATCCAGAACATAATCCTGTCCGGCTACAGCTGAAGCACAGGCAGGGACAAAGTCCAGGAAGTGAGGGCGGGGACTAGCACTCCTCTGCGCTCACTCCTGTCCTATCAGACTGCAGCATGAAAACAGAGAGGAAGGGGTTACAGAGCAGCCTGCAGTGATTGGATGAAGAGACACAGCACAGCAGACTCAGGGAGAAAGTGAATGCATGTTGAGTGAGGGCGGGCTCAGTGCTTGGACATGCCCCTTCCCGAGCAGCGGATGTCAGAATGAGTGAGCAGCAGAACGGAAGGAGCCAAATACAGAAACTAGACACATATAGACATGTAAAGCATCTGCAGGACCTAAAGAGTAACATTTAGAAGCATTATTTTAATGTTTTGCCAAGATGCACAACACATAAAAAGTTGTCTTGTAACGTGATACTATATTTATAGGACAATGTTTCCCAACCAGAGTGTCTCCAGCTGTTGCAAAACTACAACTCCCAGCATGCCCGGACAGCCTTCGGCTGTCCGGGCATGCTGGGAGTTGTAGTTTTGCAACAGCTGGAGGCACACTGGTTGAGAAACACTGCTCTAGGTAGTGTACACAATGCTTTCATTCAATGACAGCAAGCAGGAAGTTTGTATACAGCGAGGAATTAACACACAAAGTACATCAGACGTTGCGGATCTTCCCATGACAATATCGGCCTGTCCCTAATTTTGTTTTTCAGCGTATTTTCCCAGGTGACTCTCGTACCTGCAGCCGTTCTCTTCCTGTTATTGCTGCTGATATTTCCCCCTGACCCGGGGGAGGGGAGTTTTTTTCTACCCGATCTAATAATTTCCAGTAGTGGTTCCTGTTATTACTCAGATAAGATAGAGGAAGTAAAGATGACATCATGGCTCTCTGTATACAGAAGGTCACGTTACGGGAACATGTTTATGGGGGTAGCTTCAAAAACATTGTCTCCACGTGAGCTGTGATGCCCATTGTTTTCCCATCTCCATAGATTGAGTGTTTAGTGATGTCACTGCTGGGCTAGGGGAGGAGAGGGATGTCACTGCTGGGCTAGGGGAGGAGAGGGATGTCACTGCTGGGCTAGGGGAGGAGAGGGATGTCACTGCTGGGCTAGGGGAGGAGAGGGATGTCCCTGCTGGGCTAGGGGAGGAGAGGGATGTCACTGCTGGGCTAGGGGAGGAGAGGGATGTCACTGCTGGGCTAGGGGAGGAGAGGGATGTCACTGCTGGGCTAGGGGAGGAGAGGGATGTCACTGCTGGGCTAGGGGAGGAGAGGAATGTCACTGCTGGGCTAGGGGAGGAGAGGGATGTCACTGCTGGGCTGGGCTAGGGGAGGAGAGGGATGTCGCTGCTGGGCTAGGGGAGGAGAGGGATGTCGCTTCTGGGTTAGGGGAGGAGAGGGATGTCACTGCTGGGCTAGGGGAGGAGAGGGATGTCACTGCTGGGCTAGGGGAGGAGAGGGATGTCACTGCTGGGCTAGGGGAGGAGAGGGATGTCACTGCTGGGCTAGGGGAGGAGAGGGATGTCACTGCTGGGCTAGGGGAGGAGAGGGATGTCACTGCTGGGCTAGGGGAGGAGAGGGATGTCACTGCTGGGCTAGGGGAGGAGAGGGATGTCACTGCTGGGCTAGGGGAGGAGAGGGATGTCACTGCTGGGCTAGGGGAGGAGAGGGATGTCACTGCTGGGCTAGGGGAGGAGAGGGATGTCACTGCTGGGCTAGGGGAGGAGAGGGATGTCGCTGCTGGGCTAGGGGAGGAGAGGGATGTCGCTGCTGGGCTAGGGGAGGAGAGGGATGTCGCTGCTGGGCTAGGGGAGGAGAGGGATGTCGCTGCTGGGCTAGGGGAGGAGAGGGATGTCGCTGCTGGGCTAGGGGAGGAGAGGGATGTCACTGCCATTACTATTACTGCCTGTATAGGATCGGTGGGATATTACTGCCTGTATAGGATCGGTGGGATATTACCGCCTGTATAGGATCTGTGGGATATTACCGCCTGTATAGGATCGGTGGGATATTACTGCCGGTATAGGATCTGTGTGATATTACTGCCTGTATAGGATCGGTGGGATATTACTGCCGGTATAGGATCTGTGTGATATTACCGCCTGTATAGGATCTGTGTGATATTACCGCCTGTATAGGATCTGTGTGATATTACCGCCTGTATAGGATCTGTGTGATATTACCGCCTGTATAGGATCTGTGTGATATTACCGCCTGTATAGGATTGGTGGGATATTACTGCCGGTATAGGATCGGTGGGATATTACTGCCTGTATAGGATCGGTGGCTGGATGTGTGACCCGGCGGGCTCTCCCCTGTACTGCAGCCCTTGATAAAGATTATCTGCGCCGCCACGTACATCAGACGCTGGAGCCTCGTGCACAGACACAGCAGCTTATGGGTTAAGTCTACAGGAAGAGACGGAGCTCAGATCTGAAGTGTTTGTTCTTCCTGTGACCTGGAGAGCTGTGATTCCATGACGGTGCAGTATACAGGTCAGTGTTTTCCCAACCAGGGTACCTCCAGCTGTTGCAAAACTACAACTCCCAGCATGCCCGGACAGCCAACGGCTGTCCGGGCATGCTGGGAGTTGTAGTTTTGCAACAGCTGGAGGCACCCTGGTTGGGAAACACTGTCCTGAATACTGCACCGTCATGAGAGGCATCACATAGGCATCCATTGGGGACGGGAACGGCATCGGAACAGGAAAATAACACTGTGCTTTGCAAGATGGCACTGCCAACGTAAATGTGTCCACCTTAGTGCGGACATACAAAATAATTACATAAATAAGACGCTGCGTATAAATAATTCCTGCCCAAAGAGCTCACATGCTGCCAGGCAGCTCTCATGGATTCCATGGCAGGGATAGGGGGGCATTGTTACTTGTAGTTCCATAATCGTGATACAGACGACTAAGGATGTCCTGATACTGCTATCCGTATCGGCACCAATATTAGACATTTGAGTACCTCCCTCTCGCCCTCCCCGCACCCCTGCTCTGTGGCCTCTTTATCCTTCCCTCCATTATTCAGAGTGGTGCAGGACCTGCCATGTGGTGACGTCACTTCACCCTGTGGCAGGTCCTGCTTGCAGGAGAAGGTCCTTCACCGCTGACAGAGCAAAGGATGTAGAGTGCAGGAGCAGAGGGAAGGTGAGTGAGAGTTATTGGGGGAAACTACTTTAATAGAGTAGTCTGGTGAAAAAGAACTTATCCCCTATCCAAGGATAGGGTATAAGTCATAGATCGCGGGGGGGTCTGAGCGCTGGGACCCCCCATGATCTCCTGCACGAGGCCCCGGTAGTTGGCCGGAAGCTGACATCCGTACCCCGCAGGAAGCCGCGGCCGGCACCCCCCCTCCATGTATGTCTATGGGGTACATGGAGGGGCATGTACTCCGTGCGGGGTACGGCACCCCCCCCCCCCCTTCCAGTCGACTGCTGGGACCCTGTGCAAGAGATTGCGGGGTTCCCCAGCACTCAGATCCCCCGCGATGCATAATTTATTTCCTAGCCTTGGATAGGGGATACGTTATTTTTCACCAGACAACTCCTTTAATAGGGGTGTCTACCTAATAGAAGGTTTCCTACCTACATGACTAACTACTGGGGGCTTCTGCCTATTAGGGCAGAGTTTCTTACCTACTCGAGGCTACTACCTAATAGAGGGATTCCCTACTGGCCGATCATCTGATGGCTTCTACCTAATATGGGAGGGTTCCCTGCCTACCTACTGGGGCTTCAACCTAATAGAGGGATTCCCTACGTACCTAATAGTGTGTGTGTGTGTGTGTGTGTGTGTGTGTGTGTGTGAGAGAGAGGCGGGATGGTTACCTACCTACTGGGAGCTTTTTCCTAAAGGGGGGTGGGGGGATCCCTTACCTAACTACTGGGGCTTCTGCCTAATAGAGGAGGGCTCCCTACCTACCTACTGGGCGTTATCTACCTCTTAGGGATCATTTTCTACCTACCTATCTTCATGGGGCTTCTACCTAATGTGGTGTGATCCCTACCTAATGGGGGCTTCTGCCTAATGTGGTGTGATCCCTACCTAATGGGGGCTTTTACCTAATGTGGTGTGATCCCTACCTAATGGGGGCTTCTACCTAATGTGGTGTGATCCCTACCTAATGGGGGCTTCTACCTAATGTTGTGTGATCCCTACCTAATGGGGGCTTTTACCTAATGTTGTGTGATCCCTACCTAATGGGGGCATCTACCTAATGTGGTGTGATCCCTACCTAATGGGGGCTTTTACCTAATGTGGTGTGATCCCTACCTAATGGGGGCATCTACCTAATGTGGTGTGATCCCTACCTAATGGGGGCTTTTACCTAATGTTGTGTGATCCCTACCTAATGGGGGCATCTACCTAATGTGGTGTGATCCCTACCTAATGGGGGCTTTTACCTAATGTGGTGTGATCCCTACCTAATGGGGGCTTTTACCTAATGTGGTGTGATCCCTACCTAATGGGGGCTTTTACCTAATGTTGTGTGATCCCTACCTAATGGGGGCTTTACCTAATGTGGTGTGATCCCTACCTAATGGGGGCTTTACCTAATATGGTGTGATCCCTACCTAATGGGGGCTTCTACCTAATGTGGTGTGATCCCTACCTAATGGGGGCTTTTACCTAATGTGGTGTGATCCCTACCTAATGGGGGCTTTTACCTAATGTGGTGTGATCCCTACCTAATGGGGGCTTTTACCTAATGTGGTGTGATCCCTACCTAATGGGGGCCTTAACCTAGTGTGGTGTGATCCCTACCTAATGGGGGCTTCTACCTAATGGGGTGTGATCCCTACCTAATGGGGGCTTCTACCTAATGTGGTGTGATCCCTACCTAATGGGGGCTTCTACCTAATGTGGTGTGATCCCTACCTAATGGGGGCTTTTACCTAATGTGGTGTGATCCCTACCTAATGGGGGCTTCTACCTAATGTGGTGTGATCCCTACCTAATGGGGGCTTTTACCTAATGTGGTGTGATCCCTACCTAATGGGGGCTTCTACCTAATCCTCTACCTACTTAATTATAAGTGTCAGTGAGGGCCTCATGTTCGTCTTTCACCTAAGGCTTCGCAAAGTCTAGAGCCGCCTCTGCTGTCACATGGTTGGTATCAGTGAGTACTTGAAAAAAGGAATCTGACGATTGACAGGCGGCAGGAGCAGCATCTAACAGAGGGAGAAGAGTGTCTGGTAGGTGCAGCACAAGAGAAGTCCTGTGCCTGCACTAAAATGTATGGAGGCGGTAAGAGCAATGGTTTCCAAACTGTAGACCTTTTAGCTGTTGCAAAACTACAACTCCCAGCATGCCCAGATAGTAAACGGCTGTCCCCAAACACGTGCATGCTTATCTCATCTGAGTGTGCATGTGCTCTCAATACGGAGAGGTAAAAAAAAGCTGCTGCAAAACGACAAATCCCAGCATGCCCGGACAGCCCTTGGCTGTCCGGGCATGCTGGGAGTTGTTGTTTTGCAACAGCTGGAGGTCTACAATTTGGAGACCATTGAGTTAAAGGGTGGCCATCTTTTCGGTTCTAGTTAGGAGTGTCTAGATGTCTGCGCCTCCTCCTCCTTATACTGCACCCGCCGCATATGTCAGATCTTGCGGATTCAGCATTTCGAGAGCCATAAAGCGGTAACCTCATTGGTGCAGCCACCGTGCGGTTTCGGTTTCGTTGAAAACATTTTTCTGTGAATCCCCTGGCTTTTTGTGACCTTTCTTTTGAAGTGAAAGATGATTCTGAGAAGCTGCTCAGGTGGAACGTGCAGATAGCGAGGAAACTAAAGAGCGATTACTAAGATCTGGGGCTTCACGTCTTCCATGGGACGGCGCAGTCAGGCGCTGCCTCGGAAAACTGCGAAGGGGGTCCGGTATATTTTTGTAAAATTCTTCGATATTCCGTTTAGCTTTTCTAAGGGTGGGTTCACATCACGATTTTTCTATACAGTTTTTGGATACGTTTAAAAAAAAAAAAAACGTATGCAACCATACAGCAAACCGTGGCCATAGACTTTCCATTCCAAACCGTATGCACCATATTGTATACGGTTGTCTCCGTTTTTCAAACCACGCGTTTTTTTTCCCTTATTTATTTATTTTTTGGTCCGGGTGAAAAACCGTATTAAACCGTATACTTTTTTTTTTTTTAACATGGGAGTCAATGGGAACCGTACAGAACTGTATGTGCGTATGGTTCCATCCAGTTTTCACCATATGGTTTTTGACTTTGCACAGTTTTTTTTCTTGGAATTTCAATCAAACAAGTGAAACTTTATTCATAATGAAGTGAAAAGTTAAAGGTATACGTTTTTTTTCTTAAAAAACGGATGTAACCGGACATAATTTTTCAAACCGTATACTGATAAAACTTTGTACACACGTTTTGATACAGTTTAGTCAGGTTTTGAGGAATCCGTTTTTATTTTATTTTATTTTTTAAATAAAAAACCTGATAAAAAAAACTGTATTGCAAAAACGTGGTGTGAACCCAGCCTTAGATAGGTGCAGTCATTCTGGGGGTCTCCAACGGTTCAGTTTGCAGATGGTGCAAAACTAAACTCTCACCATGTCATAAGGCAGTGGTTCCCAAGCGGAGGATCTCCAGCTGTTAGAACACTAAAACTCCCACCATGTCATACAGTAACATTCTGCAACCTGGGGTTCTCCAGCTGTTGCAAAACTACAACTCCCACCATGTTATATGGTAAAAAATCTGCATCTTCGGGCTCTCTAGCTGTTGCAAAACTACAACTCCCACCATTCATAATGCAGTGGCCCATAACCTGAGGCTCTCCAGGTGTTACGAAACAACAACTCCCACCATGTCATTCGGTGGCATTCTGAAACCTGGGACTCTCCAGCTGTTGCAAAACTCCCACCATGCTATATGGCAGTGTTTCCCGAAGAGTGTGCCTCCAGCTGTTGCAAAACTACTACTTCCAGCATGCCCGGACAGCCGAAGGCTATCAGAGCATGCTGGAAGTTGTAGTTTTGCAACAGCTGGAGGTACACTGGTTGGGAAATACTGACATATAGTATGCTATACCTGTTGCAAAACAACAATTTCGTTGGTGTTCCTCAGCTGTCGGAGCATAATGGGAGTTGTAGTTTTGCACCAATCATTCCCTTAAAGGGGTATTCCAGGAAAAAACTTTTTTTATATATATCAACTGGCTCCAGAAAGGTAAACAGATTTGTAAATTACTTCTATGAAAAATTTGTAATCCTTCCAATAATTATCAGCTGCTGAAGTTGAGTTGTTCTTTTCTGTCTGGCAACAGTGCTCTCTGCTGACATCTCTGTGCAGTTCCCGAGACAAGCAGAGTAGAAGAGGTTTGCTATGGGGATTTGCTTCTACTCTGGACAGTTCCCGAGACACGTGTCATCAGAGAGCGCTTAGACAGAAAAGAACAACTCAACTTCAGCAGCTCATAAGTACTGAAAGGATTAAGATTTTTTTATAGAAGTAATTTACAAATCTGTTTAACTTTCTGTAGCCAGTTGAGATGTATATAATTTTTTTTATTATTTTCCTGGATAACCCCTTTAAGGCTATGTTCACATGTCCCATTGATTTAGAAAATATTCTGCTGCACCTTGTACACGGCGGAATTTCTGCTGCAGATCTGTCTGCGGCGGAAATTCCGTTTCCGGCATCAGATTCAAAATTTCTGCGGATCCTGCTCAAAAATGCATTGTTGTCTATGGAGACGGCGCGTTTCCAAGCGGGTCCTAGTGCCGCCGCATTAAGTAAATGTGCCCGCATTTTTCGGCGGGACATTCTGTACATAGTACAAATTGTGTGAACATGGTCTTATGCTCACAATTGCTAGTCGGACCCCCACGGATCATAACGGATCTAGCTATTTACACCACATGAACTTACTTCGCCGCATTCTATTGTTTTGTTATCAGAGATTTTGGGTCATATTAGGTTACACTAAACAACAAGAGTAGCATGCAAAAATAAAAAAAAAAATAAAAAAAAAATTATATATACAGTGATACAAAAAATAAATATAAAAATATATAAGACATAGAAGAAAAAAAATCAAACAAACCGCAGATATAGAGATATGCCGCCTTGTGAAACCACACTGGATGTAAACAATATGCTGCATGCTAATGAGCGCTATACATGGCAATCCTTCCCGCTTGTCACGTGACCAACTTTCTTAGAAGTTCGGGGGGGGTTAGAGAGGGGGCCGCTCTGGACCAATAGGCTTGAAGCTTGGGTCTCCCGCGCAGCGCTCTGAATTTATAACAGGAAACCACAACAGAAGTGATGTTTACAAACGCTGCAAACAGATTCGAGTGTAGATATCCGTGCAAAACACAAGAATAGAGCAGGGTATGGGCGTGTAGGGAGGATGGCGGGGCGCAAAGTGGGTCAGTGCCCCCCCGTAGGCCCAACTGTAAACAGGACACAGGTTTGTGTCTATGTAAAAAAAATAGGTGCAGCTTATGGATCCCTTTTATAGCAAAAACACAAGAAAGAAAAATAGCCTGCACAACTACCTAATACACGGGCGCACGCTGCTGTTGCAAATACAAAGTACACAAAAAAAGAGAAGGTTGCAGCAGCACTCTTGGTCAAAAAATGGAGGCTCTTAGTGCACTTTTTGATCAAAAAGTGTCCCCCATCTACCACGGGGAGGTGGCCAGGTCCTGGAGGGGCTGTAGTGACATCACTGTGTGACAGGTCCTGGAGGGGCTGTAGTGACATCACTGTGTGACAGGTCCTGGAGGGGCTGTAGTGACATCACTGTGTGACAGGTCCTGGAGGGGCTGTAGTGACATCACTGTGTGACAGGTCCTGGAGGGGCTGTAGTGACATCACTGTGTGACAGGTCCTGGAGGGGCTGTAGTGACATCACTGTGTGACAGGTCCTGGAGGGGCTGTAGTGACATCACTGTGTGACAGGTCCTGGAGGGGCTGTAGTGACATCACTGTGTGACAGGTCCTGGAGGGGCTGTAGTGACATCACTGTGTGACAGGTCCTGGAGGGGCTGTAGTGACATCACTGTGTGACAGGTCCTGGAGGGGCTGTAGTGACATCACTGTGTGACAGGTCCTGGAGGGGCTGTAGTGACATCACTGTGTGACAGGTCCTGGAGGGGCTGTAGTGACATCACTGTGTGACAGGTCCTGGAGGGGCTGTAGTGACATCACTGTGTGACAGGTCCTGGAGGGGCTGTAGTGACATCACTGTGTGACAGGTCCTGGAGGGGCTGTAGTGACATCACTGTGTGACAGGTCCTGGAGGGGCTGTAGTGACATCACTGTGTGACAGGTCCTGGAGGGGCTGTAGTGACATCACTGTGTGACAGGTCCTGGAGGGGCTGTAGTGACATCACTGTGTGACAGGTCCTGGAGGGGCTGTAGTGACATCACTGTGTGACAGGTCCTGGAGGGGCTGTAGTGACATCACTGTGTGACAGGTCCTGGAGGGGCTGTAGTGACATCACTGTGTGACAGGTCCTGGAGGGGCTGTAGTGACATCACTGTGTGACAGGTCCTGGAGGGGCTGTAGTGACATCACTGTGTGACAGGTCCTGGAGGGGCTGCAGTGACATCACTGTGTGACAGGTCCTGGAGGGGCTGCAGTGACATCACTGTGTGACAGGTCCTGGAGGGGCTGCAGTGACATCACTGTGTGACAGGTCCTGGAGGGGCTGCAGTGACATCACTGTGTGACAGGTCCTGGACGGGCTGCAGTGACATCACTGTGTGACAGGTCCTGGACGGGCTGCAGTGACATCACTGTGTGACAGGTCCTGGACGGGCTGCAGTGACATCACTGTGTGACAGGTCCTGGACTGGCTGCAATGACATCACTGTGTGACAGGTCCTGGACGAGCTCTTGTGACATCACTGTGTGACAGTCCAGGACAGGCTCTAGTGACATCACTGTGTGAAATGTCCCGAACGGCCTCTAGTGACATCACTGTGTGAAATGTCCCGAACTGCCTCTAGTGACCCTTTTAAAATGACAGAATGAGTTGATCACATGGCTTTCAGCAGCTTTATACCCTTTGGAACAGATCTAGGTGTTTTTTGGTTATGTTCCCCTTTGGGCCCGGTTCACACAGTGCATTGTTTTTGTTTTTTTTGTTGTGGTTTCTGCGGTCCTAGGGGGAGCAGGAAGTCTGGAGGCCTGCAGGTGACCAACTGGTATTGTGGCTACGGGGGCACCTGACTACCTAAAGGGGGAACCTACTGAGGGGATTTGGGGCTCGTGCCCTTGATCTTTG
Organism: Hyla sarda; assembly: GCF_029499605.1. Lineage (NCBI taxonomy): Eukaryota > Metazoa > Chordata > Amphibia > Anura > Hylidae > Hyla > Hyla sarda. The sequence continues at coordinate 12,658,871 of NC_079197.1, read as the reverse complement.
AAGACCCCAGCAACGCCCCCAATACAGGCACCATTGCACGGCGGCTTTCCCATCTCTAGTTATGCAGCTGCCCATGTTGTATCGCATTGTAAAGTGCGCCCCCGCCTGCTATACGGTCCCCAGGTGACGGACTCTCTTAGTAGAGGTGTCAGTGTTACATTTCATGCTTCACTCCATACGACAGCAGAATATACCTCGTATGCAAATGTGGAGATTCAGTGTAGAAACTCCTATTCCCCTTATTTGCATAACATGAAGCTATTTCCCCGCTGCACGCTCGACTGAACGGGAAGGATGGAAAATAACTCTGCTTCATGATGTGAATATAGAACACGAGCACCGACAGTACAGGGCGATCCCCAAAGCCAGCGTTTCCCAACCAGGGAGCCTCCAGCTGTTGCAAAACTACAACTCCCAGCATGCCCGGACAGCCGTCGGCTGTCCGGGCATGCTGGGGGTTGTAGTTTTGCAACAGCTGGAGGCACCCTGGTTGGGAAACGCTGCTTAAAGCAAACACACTAAATTTTAAAAGGTCCCATTTTAAGAGGCCCCATTTTTAAGGGTTTATCCAGGATTGGAAAAACATGGCAGCTTTCTTCCAGAAACAGCGCCACTCTTGTCCTCAGGTTGGGTGCGGTATTGCTGCTCAGTTCCATAGAAGTGAATGGAGCAGAGTTGTAATACCACACACAACCTGAGGAGAGGGGGGTCACTGTTCTTGAAAGAAAGTAGCTCTGAATTTCTTTTTTATCTCAGTTAAGACCTCGTACACAAAGGTACATTCCCAAAACAATCAGCTTTATATGTCATTCAGGGTCTTCAGAAAGTTGTCGATCTTCCCAGAGGTTGGATCCCCACAGATCAGACTGACTGCTCTATGAATCTCGCAGAACTAAAACGTGTCATGTTAGTGCAATCTCCCATTATGCTCATCTCCAGGGGTGTATTGGTGTTCTCCTTTATCCCTGATGACTGTTTCCTCCTTTCCTCCATGGGTTGGTGTTCTCCTTTATCCCTGATGACTGTTTCCTCCTCTCCGCCATGGGTTGGAGTTCTCCTTTGTCCCTGATGACTGTTTCCTCCTCTCCGCCATGGGTTGGAGTTCTCCTTTATCCCTGATGACTGTTTCCTCCTCTTCTCCATGGGTTGGTGTTCTCCTTTATCCCTGATGACTGTTTCCCCCTCTCCGCCATGGGTTGGTGTTCTCCTTTATCCCTGATGACTGTTTCCTCCTCTCTGCCTTGGGTTGGTGTTCTCCTTTATCCCTGATGACTGTTTCCTCCTCTCCGCCTTGGGTTGGAGTTCTCCTTTATCCCTGATGACTGTTTCCTCCTCTCCGCCATGGGTTGGTGTTCTCCTTTATCCCTGATGACTGTTTCCCCCTCTCCTCCATGGGTTGGTGTTCTCCTTTATCCCTGATGACTGTTTCCCCCTCTCCGCCATGGGTTGGAGTTCTCCGTTATCCCTGATGACTGTTTCCTCTTCTCCGCCATGGGTTGGAGTTCTCCTTTATCCCTGATGACTGTTTCCTTCTCTTCTCCATGGGTTGGTGTTCTCCTTTATCCCTGATGACTGTTTCCCCCTCTCCGCCATGGGTTGGAGTTCTCCTTTATCCCTGATGACTGTTTCCTTCTCTCCGCCTTGGGTTGGTGTTCTCCTTTATCCCTGATGACTGTTTCCCCCTCTCCGCCATGGGTTGGAGTTCTCCGTTATCCCTGATGACTGTTTCCTCCTCTCCGCCATGGGTTGGTGTTCTCCTTTATCCCTGATGACTGTTTCCTCCTCTCCACCATCACGCTGTCACATTTTGTACCCTCCCTGATACATTATGGGTGTCGTTTGTTTCGGTTTCCTCCCATGTTCCTAAGCCGGCTAACTGGATTGTAATGGATCTGATCCTGCGGGAGCGTGTGCGGGCTCGTGGTAGGGAAATTAGATTGTACCGAGAATCCGCAGCAGATTACATGACTGTGAATGAATCATATAGACTATAGGACAGTGTTTCCCTAAGCAGTGTGCCTCCAGCTGTTGCAAAACTACAACTCCCAGCATGCCGGAGGCATGCTGGGAGTTGTTGTTCTGCAACAGCTGGAGGCACGCTGACTGGGCATGCTGGTAGTTGTAATTTTGCAACAGATGAAGGCAAACTGGCTTTCCGGGCATGCTGGGATTTGTAGTTTTGCAACAGCTGTAGACACACTGGCTGTCTGGGCATGCTGGGAGTAGTAGTTTTGCAGCAGCCGAAGACACACTGGCTGTCTGGCCATGCTGGTAGTTGTAGTTTTGCAACAGCTGCAGACACGCTGACTGTCCAGGCATGCTGGGAGTTGTAGTTTTGCAATAGCCGAAGACACACTGGCTGTCTGGCCTTGCTGGGAGTTGTAGTTTTACTACAACTGAAGGCACACTGGCTATCCGATCATGCTGGGAGTTGTAGTTTTGCAACAGCTGTAGACACCGTTGTCGGGGAAACACTCTATAAAACATGAGTTGCCTAATGCCCCCCCCCCCCACCATGCTTTATACTAGATCACGTGACCTCTATCTCCTTCTTCTCTCCAGCTGACCAGGTATACGGTGACCAGGACATGCACGAGGTGGTCCGGAAACACTGCATGGATTACCTGGTAAGAAAGGGGCTCCGGGGGGTGGGGGGTTGTCTGCAGGGAACCATTTGGGGGGGGGGGGACACTTCTTTTTAACGTCTCCGTCATGCGATTTGTGAACAGATGAAGAACGCCGACTACTTTTCCAACTACGTGACGGAAGACTTTACCACTTACATCAACCGGAAACGGAAAAACAACTGTCATGGCAACCACATAGAGATGCAAGCCATGGCAGAGATGTACAACCGGCCCGTAGAAGTGTATCAGTACGGAACAGGTGAGGAAGTTTGGACAAATCTCAGGCTTCCCTTATAATCTGAAAAAAGAGAGAGAGAGAGGAAAAAATTCTGTGTTTAGAGAACCAGGTATAACTCTTAAGTGTGGCTTCTGTAGAGCAGAATTGTGATTTCAGCTCTTGTGAAAAAACTTTTTTTTTTTTCTTTGTTTTTTTTTTGTTTTCTTTTTTTTCCCATCTTTTGTTTTCTTTCTACTTCCCAGAACCAATCAATACATTCCACGGGATTCAACAGAATGAAGACGAGCCGATCAGAGTGAGCTACCACCGGAACATCCACTACAACTCCGTGGTCAACCCCAACAAGGCCACAATAGGAGTAGGTCTGGGGCTGCCGGCCTTCAAACCCGGGGTAAGGAAGCAAGCGCGGACTGCGGACAACATGGCCTTTGTGTAGGGGAGTACTGATACACGAGGTGTCCAAACTGTGGCCCTCCGGCTGTTGCAAAACTACAACTCCCAGCATGCCCGGACAGCCGTTGGCTGTCCGGGCATGCTGGGAGTTGTAGTTTTGCAATGGCCAGAGGGCCACAGGTTGGACACCTAGGCCATTCTGCTTAGTGCAGTGTCTGATCGGGTGGACCATGACACTGGGGATCTGTTAAATGTCCTTTGAATCCTAGTTATGCCCCGCCCCTTAGACACTTAATTTGGTGTCACACAGTGAATCTATTAACCAGAGCAGAAAGCTGATATTAAGTGTGTGTCTCGACTTGGTGCATTTATTTATAAGACTGTGATTCCACACCATAGGCGGAACAGCCCAGTGGCAGAGCTGCCCCATGTAGCCCCTGGCTCTGGACCGCGCCATCCCACAGGCATGGCATCTGTGCACACTGGTGTGGTGCTCTGCAGCGGCCGTTGCTGCTGTGGTGCCGTGTCTGTGAGGTGGCGCAGCCCAGTGCCGGGGGTTAAGTCGAGCAGCATTCGGGGCTGCTCTGCCTCGCCATTCCACCTATGGGCACTGGTGTTGTGGCGGTGGTGTCGTCTGGTGCCACACCATTTTAGGTTAGGGACCCGTTACCCACAGATTACCATAATGAGGCTACCTGGCTTTCACTTTATGGATGTAACGTACACTAAAGACCTGTTTGTTACAAAATATAAATAAATAAGTGTGTGTGTGTGATATATATATATATAAATGTGTGTGTGTGTGTGTATACATTATATAGTGTTTGTGTGTGCACATATATATATCACACTTATTTATATACACACACACTATATATATATATATATGCTCAAGATCTCGGTGCAAGATGTAGATGTGCGACCATTAGAGATGAGCGAACTTACAGTAAATTCGATTCGTCACGAACTTCTCGGCTCGGCAGTTGCTGACTTTTCCTGCATAAATTAGTTCAGCTTTCCGGTGCTCCGGTGGGCTGGAAAAGGTGGATACAGTCCTAGGAGACTCTTTCCTAGGAATGTATCCACCTTTTCCAGCCCACTGGAGCACCTGAAGGCTGAACTAATTTACGCAGGAAAAGTAATCAACTGCTGAGCGGAGAAGTTCGTGACGAATCGAATTTACTGTAAGTTCGCTCATCTCTAGCGACCATGTCAGTTTTTGTCAATTGATGTCCTATGAACAAATATGTCAGCACCTTAAGGGTCATAGTGGCTTTTGTGTTCAGTACGCAGAGCAGTCCCTGATGAAAAACGCCATCCGGACCTCAGAAGAATCCTGGATTGAGCAACAGATGTTAGAAGACAAAAAGAGGGCCACGGACTGGGAGGCCACGAATGAGGCAATTGAGGAGCAAGTGGCGCGGGAATCCTACCTGCAATGGTTACGGGACCAAGAGAAACAAGCCAGACAGGTAACAGTTCACACTGCTGCGGCCCTGTGGTCTCCCATCTACATCCTGTCTGTATTTCCTGTGGTCTTTCGGCATTATGTTGGTATTTACTCTATCTGTGTCTGAGCTTTTCTTCCTCATCAGCTTTTCTGACTAATACAATCTGGCAAGGGATCTGTCATCGTGCCGACCGTTTTAGTAAAGAACATACTGTATGGTGCTTCTGCTGTTGATATGGCACCTAAGGGCTCGTTTACACTGCAGACATTCCACCTGCTAAATTCCACGTGCAGCAGAGTCCCATTGTTTTCAATGGGATTCTGTTGCTCTGTGCACACTGTGCGAAATCGCTGCAATGGAATTCCGCTGGCGGAATGGAGGTCCTCCCAAAGAATGAACAAAATGTTTTCTCTCAGTTCAGAAGTCCGTCGGACTGCATTGCTATCTATAAGACAATGCACGTCCGTGCTAGCCTGCCACGCATGACCCGAGCATCGCTCTGATGCTCACGGTCATGTACAGGACGTAAATGTACGTCCTGGTGTGTTAAAGCGCAACTGTCATGAAATGTTGGTGCAATAACTTGCACACAGCTTTTGTACTGTGTGCAGGTGGTGAGTATATATATATATATATATATATATATATATATATATATATATATATATATAATATATTTATTTACCTATTATTTGCAGGCTTTCATGACTGCAAAAAATGCTTTTATTCAAAGCCACTGACGGTCAGATAGGCGTGGCGCGAGGCCCCGCGATGCCACGCCCAGCCCTACCCCGTATGTCAGCGCTGGGACCGTTGTGTGATTGACACACAGCTCCCAGCGCATGCGCCCTTCAGCTAGTCTAACATGCCCGCCGCTGTGTGTCATCCAGCAAGCGCTCGCTCCCGCCGCCGTCTTCCTCCTAAGTGCACCTGCGTAGTGCTAGGTGCAGAGAGCGCGCTTTCTCTCTGCACCTAGTATCGAGAACTAACCTGATTGCGCGCTGCTTTGCGCAGGCGCACTGAGGAGGAAGACTGCGGCAGGAGTAAGCGCTTGCTGGATGACACACAGCAACGCGCAGGTTAGATTAACTGAAGGGCGCATGCGCTGGGACCTGTGTGTCAATCACACAGCGGTCCCAGCGCCTACATGCGGGGTAGGCATGGGGGTGGGCGGGGCATCGCGTACCTCGCGCCATGCCTATCCGACCGTCAGTGGCTTTGAATAAAAGCATTTTTTTTTTGCAGTCATGAAAGCCTGCAAATAATAGGTAAAAATATTACCATACCCACCATCTGCACACAGTACAAAGTTGCACCAAAATTTCATGACAGTTGCGCTTTAAGTACCACCGCACCAGGACGTACATTTACATCCTGCGTCGTTAAGGGGTTAAAGTGTACCTGTCTATAAAAAAAAAAGTTTGTATTGGTCGAGGCCTGAATGTATAAATCCTGACCAATCACGAGTGGGGAGAGAGGTGCCCCTTAGACTTACATTGTGAGTCCATCCTGGTCATGTGACACTAAGCCTGAAGAGGACAAGCTAAGCATGCACTTCCCATGACTGGTCGGGGTCCAAACACTCCGACTCTGACCGATTAAAAACGTTTGATATGTCTCTAGGACATGTCAAATATGAACCCTCAAGGGCACCAACAAATCTCATGTCAATGTCTAGACTTGTGTTTCCCAACCATGGTGCCTCCAGCTGTTGCAAAACTAGAACCCCCAGCATGCCCGGACAGCCTTCGGCTGTCCGGGCATGCTGGGGGTTCTAGTTTTGCAGCTGGAGGCACCCTGGTCTACCCATGCTGTCACCTTTATTTTGCATCCTCTTATTTGCTGTTGTCTGTCTTTTCCTGTTTCCTTATAATGTCTTCACTTCATGGTTCCTCAAGCTTAAAATAATCTCCCTTCTTCCTCCTCGTAGCCACGAAAGGCAACTGCAACCTGTAGTTCTGCCACAGCCGCCGCCTCAAGTGGACCCGAAGAATGGAGCAGCCGTTCGCCAAGGCAGCGCAGCACCGCAGGGTCTCCCGAGCATCCGGACGTTCACACAGAGCAAACCGCAAAGCCGTCTTCCCCAGGGACCACTCTAGTTTTAGCTAAGCCCCCTTCCCCGTGTGCGCCAGGTAATGTCACAGCCATCTTTATCTGTAGTTATGTAGTTGCACTGTGTGTCTATGATAAGCCTTACCCTTAAAGGGGTACTGCAGCGAAAGCTAAGTTATACCCTATCCTGTGGATGGGGAGAAGTGTCTGATCGCGGGGGGTCCGACTGATTGAAACCCATGTGATCTCTCTTAAAGGAGCACATGCTGGGGACGGCACGTGCTCCATTCATTTCTAAGGGAGCGCCAGAGATGCCCAAGTACAGGGTCTCTTCGGCGCTCCCATAGAGAGTAAATGGAGCGTGTGCCGACCAGAGCATACCAGAGCCGAGCCCGTGCCAGGAGTCACGGAGAATTGCGCGATCAGACACTTAGTCCTGGGACTTTCTAAGACTGAAATTACCAAACATTATACAACGCCCCATTAATCCCTGCAAATTGGTGGTTGCCAATGTATAGAAGGATTTATATGGGACACACTAAAGCATTTGCCCTACACCATTGCTCTCCAACTTGTGGCTTTCTAGCTGTTGGAAAACTACAACTCCCAGCATGTTCTGGCAGCGGCAGAGTTGCAGTTTCCTTATAGCCGTAGGACCACAGGAGATCATTGCTTTCATTCAGCATAAATACACCGATCAGCCGTAGCATTAAAGGGGTTATCCAGGAATAGAGAAACCGAGCTGATTTCTTCCAAAAAAACAGCGCCATTCACTTCAAGCCAACAACTGAGCTGCAATACCACACACAACCTGGGGACAGGCGTGGCAGGTTAAAGGAGTACTGCAGTGTAAGACACTTATCCCCTATCCGCAGCACAGAGGGATAAGTGTCTGATCGCGGGGGTCTGACTGCTGGGAGCCTCTGCGATCTCCCTTATGGGGACCCAACATTACCGCGACTGAGGTGTGTATCGTCGACCTCACTGAGGTTGATGGCACTGCCCCGCAACCCTGCAACACCACCACCCCCCACCCCCGGATCATACGGCTCTATGGGAGAATGCAGCACGAACGCTGCATCTCTGCCTCTCCCATAGAGATACATGGAGGGGGGTGTCGGCCGCGGCGCCATGCTGCAGCCAACACTCCTCCTGCATGGGATAACCGCTGCCCCCGTACAGCTGAGACCCCCTGCGATCAGACACTTATCCCCTATACTACGGATATAGGAGATAAGTTGTATTACACTGCAGATTTCCTTTAAAGTAAACCTATAGTGCAATATAACTTATCCCCTATCTGAAGGATAGGAGATAAATTATAGGTCGTGAAGGGGGACCCAGCGCTGGGGCCCTTTCGCGATTTCTCCTGTATGGGGCCGCGGCAGTAAGTGTCCCCACATGACACGTCGGCAGACACGCCCCCTCCATGTATTCCTTGGGAGACATGGAGGGGGTGAGTCCGCCGCGGGTTCCTGCTGGGGACGACACAGCCCTGACTGCAGCGGCCCCCGTACAGGAGATCGTACAAAACATTCTTACTTGTGAGTTGTCCCCTATATGTAGTGGTTAGTACCGTCCAAGGAAGGACTACTGTGACCAGGGACAGGGTCATGGGGGCACAAAGGGTCATTGTGTAGGCTAGCCTGTCTGGTCCGATCCCACTGAAGAGCTGCCGTAGAGCAAACTGCTGAAAAAGTCCTTTCCGGCTGTTATAGAAAGGCGCTGAACACATAGGACTACGCAGCTTGCTGTGTGTAGGGCTGCGTCACAGTCCAGTCAGTGGATAGGTGTCAGTGTGCCGACCCCTATCCACTGCCAAAAGTGTCCACAAAGGGCACGTGATGAATCACGTTCTCTATCGCGTGGACAGCCTGGAGCGTGTTCTTTAATTTATGTAGCGATGGCACCAGGATGCATTATGGGATGAAGCAGAGGCAGTGTTCTGCAGGAGACCTTGTGTCCTGGCATCATGTGGGGTTACTACGACACGTACCACCTACCTAACCATTGCACAGACCAGTGTTTCCCAACCTGAGCACCTCCAGCTGTTGCAAAACTACAACTCTCAGCATGCCTTCGGCTGTCCGGGCATGCTGGGAGTTGTAGTTTTGCAACAGCTGGAGGCACCCTTGTTGGGAAACACTGGCACAGACCAAGTTAACCCCCCCTTTATGGAAGCGGGCCCCCTAATAGCAGTGACCTCTCTCAGCAGGATAATTTCCCCCGACCACATTGCAGACATTGTTCTGGAACGAGGAACATGACAAAGAGATCAAGATGGTCACTCGGCCTCCAGATTCCCCAAATCTCATCCGATCGACCATCTGTGGGATGTTCTGGAGAAACAAGTCCGATCCATGAAGGCCGCGCATCATAATTTACAGGACTTTATAGTCTCTCTAGGAGTCCAGACATTGGCCAACATTAGGGGGACCTACACCGTGTTAGATGGTTTTATTGTTATGGCTCATCTGTGTATATTTTAGACTGCACAACAGTTACATAGTAGGAGATTTATCAGAATGTGCAGAGGAAAAAAAAGTGATGCAGTTGCCCATTGCAACCAGTCCGATCGCTTCTTTCATTTCTGAGGCCTTTTTTTAAAAGAAAGCAGCGATCTGATTGGTTGCTATGGGCAACTGCACCACTTTTCCTCTGCGCAGCTTTTGATAAATCTCTTCCCCCCCCCCCCATTCTAGTCCCTGGTCCATAGGTTGGGTCCCGGCATCGTGGCCTACAGCCCCTGGCAATACTCGATAATGAAATATCCGGTTGATCCGCTCCTTTGTGTGTCACACTCGGGCACGTATACACCGGACACAAGTTCTGACAAAGCTTCGGTAATTAAAGCGCCATCACCCTCGTCCGTGCTTTGGTGTGTAGACCCAGACACACCCCGGTGAGGTAATACCTGTATCCGGCTGCCCAAAAAAAGACTCTAAAATTAAGATCGGGGAACTCCCTTATAGTTGATAAAGGACTTTGCTAGCATAGGAGAGATGTATTTGTCACTTCCTGGGGATTAAAGGAGAACTCCAGCCAAAATTAACTTATCCCCTATCCACAGGATACAGGTGCGGCAGACGGCACGCGCTCCATTCATTCCTATGGGAGTGCCAAAGTGACCCGAGTACAGCAGTCGGGCATCATTGGCGCGCCCATAGAAATGAATGGGGTGCATGCGTTATTCTGTTAGATGACACTCGCTCCTCGCTAAGGCTGCGTTCACACCACATTTTTGCAGTACATTTCCCATATACGTTTTCAATGTGAAAACCGTACGGAACCATATTGAAAACCGTAAGCATTGACTCTCCAAAAGATGCATCCGGTTGTGTCCGTTTTGCATCCTGTACGGTTTTGTCCATTTTTTTTTCCCGTACCCAAAATTGTAGCCTACCACGTTTTTTGGTCCGGGTGAAAAACCGTATTGAAACCGTATATATTTTTTTTTATTTATTTATTTTTAAACATGGGAGTCAATGGGAACCGTACAGAATGGTATATGCGTACGGTTCCATCCTGTGTGCTCCATACGGTTTTTTACTTTGCACAGTTTTTTTTTCTTGGAATTTCAATCTAACAAGTGAAACTTTATTCATAACGGAGTGAAAAGTTAAAAACGTAAATTTTTTTTTTTTCTTAAAAAAACGGATGCCACCGGACATCATTTTTCAAACCGTATACGTTTTTTTTTAACTGTATACGCATTAAAATTTGTACACACGTTTTGATACAGTTTAATCAGGTTTTGAGGAATCTGCGTTGTCATCAAAAACCTGATACGGGAACTGTATTGCAAAAACGTGGCGTGAATGCAGCCTAAGAGAGCCAGGGTCCCGATTCCGGAGATCGCGGTGGGGTGGGTGGTGGGGGGGTGGTGTCAGAGCGCTGGGATTGGGAATAAGTTATGGCTGGAGTTCTCCTACTTTTAAATAAAGTTGGGTTTGCTTCGCCGGTTGGCGCATGCGCTCACACAGTCTTGTTTTCCGCCTAGGCCCAAGCAACCAGCTATGTTCTGGTGCCGACCGTGCCACCTCGCCCCTTGTGTCTTTGTACCCAGCCCTGGAGTGTAGAGCACTCATGCAACACATGTCTCCCACAGCATTTGGTGAGTGGTTGCCGCCTCATCGAGTGTGTCTCCATGCTTCCAGTTTAGTCCCTTAAAGGAGTACTATCTTGGAGAAAAATAAGACTAGGGCAGTGTTTCCCAACCAGGGTGCCTCCAGCTGTTGCAAAACTACAACTCCCAGCATGCCCGGACAGCCAACGGCTGTCCGGGCATGCTGGGTGTTGTAGTTTTGCAGCAGCTGGAGGCACCCTGGTTGGGAAACACTGGTATAGGGGATAAGTTTTAGTTTAGGGGGCGGGGGGCTGACTCCCGGGACCCCCTATGATTGTTTCGACACACCCCTCCGTGTATCTCTATGGGGTAGCTGGTGATACAGCGTTCAGGTATCTCCGGCTCTCCCTTAGAGATTGTGTCGGCCGCCGCTCCGTGTGGGGGTCCTCACACCCCGTTCCTAGGGACTGCGGGGGTCCCTGCAGTTGCACCGCCCCGACAATCTAAAGCTTAGAATTCGGGATGGTTTCTCCTGCACTATAGTACTCCTTTAAACTCCAGTGGAAAACTATATTATATTTATATATATTTTTATTTTTTATTTTTAAATCATACTGGTGTATTAAAATCTTAATCCTTCCACTACTTATCAGCTGCTGTATGCTCCACAGGAAGTTATTTTCTTTTTGAGAGAGAGACCACAGTGCTCTCTGCTGACACCTCTGTCTATGTCAGGAACTGTCCAGAGCAGGAGAGGTTTGCTATGGGGATTTGCTCCTACTATGGGCAGTTCCTGACACGGACAGAGGTGTCAGCAGAGAGCACTGTGGTCAGACTGGAAAGAAATTTAAAAAGAACAGCTGATAAGTACTGGAAGGATTAAGATTTTTAAATAGAATTAATTTACAAATCTGTAGTGCTCTGAACTAAGTTTTAGACCGCGGGGAGGGGTCCGAGTGCTGGCCCCCCCCCCCCCCCCCACGATCTCCTGTACGGGGCCGTGGCAATGTACAGGAAAGGGGGCGTTCCGTCCCCGCATGACGCTGCAGCCGTCATGCCTCTCTATGGGATTCATGGAGGTGCGTGCCGACTGCCGCTTCATGCTTCTTTCCTGTACATTGCCGCGGCCCCGTACGGGAGGTCGCGGGGGGCCCCAGCAATCAAAAACTTAGTTCAGAGCACTACAGATTTGTAAATTAATTCTACTTAAAAATCTTAATCCTTCCAGTACTTATCGGCTGTTCTTTTTAAATTTCTTTCCAGTCTGACCACAGTGCTCTCTGCTGGCACCTCTGTCCGCGTCAGGAACTGTCCATAGTAGGAGCAAATCCCCATAGCAAACATCTCCTGCTCTGGACAGTTCCTGACACGGACAGAGGTGTCAGCAGAGAGCACTGTGGTCTGTCTCTCAAAAAGAAAAGAACTTCCTGTGGAGCATACAGCAGCTGGTAAGTACTGGAAGATCTAAAACGTATCCCTTATCCTTCGGATAGGGGATTAAGTTCTGAGCACTACAGATCTCTTTTAACAAATGTTTTCCACCTGACTACCCCTTAAACACGGTGCTTTCCTAACAGTGTGTCTCCAGCTGTTGCAAAACTACGGCTGTCCGGGCATGCTGGGAGGTGTAGTTTTGCAACAGCTGGAGACACACTGTTAGGAAAACACCGCCTGAACACCTTCTAATTTTTTTATTTTTTTTTTAAGGTCTGAACGACTGGGACGATGACGAGATCCTGGCCTCCGTTTTAGCAGTGTCACAGCAGGAATATCTAGACACCGTGAAGAAGAGCGCCCTCCGGAGGGATCCTTCCCCCGACCACAGCTGATATCCAGCTCGGATTCATCCAATTCTCCCGTCTCCATCCCATTTCTGCTTGCCTTCCCCTTCACCCCCTCCCCCCCTCTTCTTTCTCCGACAAGTTTTTATCATCCTCACGTTGTGATCGCCACATGAATGATGCTCTTTTCTGTAAGCGTACCTTTCCTACTACTAGCCTATGGAGGACTTGTATAGCTGCATGTTACAGCAAATATTGACAGCCCAATGCCCCCCCCCCCCACCCCCCCTTCTTCCTTGAACCCCCCCCACCCCCCAGACTTATTTTTTTGCTCTCAAGACCTGCAGTGGGACGATGGATTTTGCTGCCTGCCTGGCTCCTGCGGGAGGCGCCCTGACTCGTGTCGACATCTTTTTAGATAGATTTGGATGGGTGTGCAGAGGAGAGATTGACTCAGCCGGTGGAGCTTATATCCACTTTTGTATCTTCCTGAGATATTTTCTTTTTTTTTTTTTTTTTTTTTGGTTTGTATCTTATCAAGAGGACGTTCCAATCACCTAGGAATAACTTTTTTTCTTATTAAGAAAGATAAAAAAAAGAAAAAAAATAATGGGAAAAAAATCTTATACAGAACAATTGAAGTGTCATGTTGTTTGTTGTCCTGAGGGCCGATGTCTTTTCCAGAATGGTTAAGTAGGTATATAGGGTGTTACCGCAGATAGATATATAATATATATATATATATATAATATATTTATACATTTATACATTTATATATATTTATACATATATATATATATATATATATATTTATACATATTTATATATTAACAGAGAGAGAAAAAGATATATAATTTTATAGATATATATCTATATAGATAAGTACCTATTATAATATATATATATATATATATATATATATATATATATATATATATATATATACCGTATTTATCGGGGTATACCACGCACCGGCCTATAACACGCACCCTCATTTTACCAAGGATATTTGGGTAAAAAAAATTTTTTACCCAAATATCCATGGTAAAATGAGGGTGCGTGTGTGCGTGTGTATACCCCGATACACCCCCAGGAAAGGCAGGGGGAGAGAGGCCGTCGCTGCCCGCTTCTCTCCCCCTGCCTTTCCTGGGGTCTAGAGCGCTGCTGCCGCCCCTTCTCACCCCCTGGCTATCAGCGCCACTGCCCGTTCTGTCCCCCTGACTGTGCCGGCGTCGATAGCCAGGGGGAGAGAAGCGGCGCCGACAGCCAGGGGGAGAGAAGGGGCAGCGGCACCCATTGCCGGCGCCGCTGCCCCGTTGCCTCCCCCCATCCCCGGTGGCATAATTACCTGGGTCTGGTCCGCGCTGCTGCAGGCCTCCGGCGTGCGTCCCCTGCGTCGTTGCTATGCACGGCGCACTGACGTCATGCGCCGCGCCGTGCAGCGCATAGCAACGACGAAGGGGACGCACGCCGGAGGCCTGCAGCAGCGCGGACCAGACCCAGGTAATTATGCCACCGGGGATGGGGGGGGGGGGATAGGCAGCGGCGCCGGCAATGGGTGCCGCTGCCCCTTCTCTCCCCCTGGCTATCGGCGCCGGTACCGATAGTCAGGGGGACAGAACGGGCAGCGGCGCCGATAGCCAGGGGGTGAGAAGGGCCGGCAGCAGGGCTCTAGACCCCAGGGAAGGCAGGGGGAGAGAAGCGGGCAGCGACGGCCTCTCTCCCCCTGCCTTTCCTGGGGCGGTATCGGCGTATAACACGCACATAGACTTTAGGCTAAAAATTATATATTTTTTTTATTTTTATTTATAATTATTTGGAGCAGGGCCCATACAAGCCTCTAAAGCCAGCCGACTCTATATATATATATATATATATATATATATTCAAGTCAATGGGGTCTGTCAGGAGCCTGCAATGTTAGATGTGGTCCGACCCATTCTGTGTCCATTTAGTGCCAAAAAAATATACAGATCGGACCCAAAACAGGTGGGAGCACAATGGCCGTGTGCTCTTAGCCTTAGGGTGCAATAGTGGAGATTTGGCAGACTTTCTTTAGGGCCATTGAAGTTAACGGGTAGCAAAATCAGCTTAAAGAATCCCTTTAATGGTCTATTCACACGTACAGTATTCTGTGCAGATTTGATGCGCAGGATTTTCTGCTGCAGATTCCAATGTAAACTGAACACAGCCTAAAATCCTGTGCATCAAATATGCGCAGAATACTGTACGTGTGAATAGACCCTAAAAGGGGTATTCCAAAGGATAGGGGATAGGATGTATGATCGCAGAGGTCCCGCCGCTGGGACCCCCGTGATCTCTGTTCTGCCTCCGTGACAAGACGTCACGATCACGCCCCCTCGTTCCGTCACACCACAGACCCTCTACTCATGTCTATGGGAGGGGGTGTGATGTCCGCCACACCCCCTCCCATAGACATGGATGGAGGGAGCGTGGCGAGAGGTCACGAGGGGGCGTGACCGTCACATCACGGAGGCAGCACAGAATGCCGGGGGCTGCACAGAGTTCACGGGGGTCCCAGCAGGACCATCCTTGGGATAGGGGATAAGATGTATAAAGCCGGAATTCCCCTTTAAAGGGATTCTTTAAGACCGTACCACTTTAACCCTACAACCAAGGCTCTGAGCAAAAATGTTTATACACTCCGAGCAAAAATTGTTCCCCGGCCCAGAAATGTGGTGCCCAGCGCATGAGCCACACTTACAAAGCAGAGCGCACTAAAGAACAAACATTTAGAGCGTTGTATATGAAGAAAGTGGCATGGCCTAAATTGCGATGTAATATGCCTCAATTGCACTAAAATTTTATGCACAGGTATGTTCTAAAGCAGTGGTCTGCAAACCTTGGCCCTCCAGCTGTTGCAAAACTACAACTTCCAGCAAGCCAGAATCCCTCTTATTGTAAGAGCTATAGAGCATTTGCTCATCTGACAAGAAATCTTTTTTTTTTTTTTTTCACTCCCTATCCTGGAAATAGGGACGGAGCCGGGCAGTCCTTAACATTCATTGGCTAAGGTGTTGAAGTTTTGCAACAGCTGGAGGCACACTGCTTAGGTGATACTATCATAAGCCTAGGCCAGGGGTTTTCAACCAGGGTGCCTCCAGCTGTTGCAAAACTACAATTCACATTATGCCCAGACAGCTGTTGGCTGGGAATTGTAGTTTTGAAACAGCTGGAGGCACCCTGGTTGGGAAACACTGCTGTTAATGTATAAGCTGCTTTCTGATCTGAAATTTGAGTTATCTCTATATTCACTGCTCAGCTGTTTAAAGGAGTATTCAGTATCTAAAAAAAAAAATGGTTCCCTGTCCGCAGGATAGGGGAGAAGATAAGTGTCAGATGGCAGGGGGGCAGACCGCTGGGACCCCCCGCAATCCCCTGCCCAGCGCATGAATTTCTTCCAAAAACAGCGCCACTCCTGTCCTCAGGTCGTGTGTGGCATTACAACTCAGCTCCAGTTACTTCAATGGAACTAAACTGCAATACCGCACACAACCTGAGGACAGGGGTGGTGCAGTTTTCTAATCCTGGATAACACCTTTTGACCTTTTATCACTTCCGTCATTATTTCAATCTCGTTCTGATACTTCCCGTCTTCCGTTGACCGGTGTTGGAAATGAAGTATTTGCATAGAATGTGTTAGATCGGCTATAGTAATGTGTATGTGGGGCGCAGCGGACGATCACGTCTCCAGGTAAGGAATCGGCGATATCTTATGTAGGAAAATGTCAGTCATATTGTGGATCACTCTATGGCAGTTTTTTCCAACCAGGGTGCCTCCAGCTGTTGCAAAACATCACCCAGCATGGCTGGTGTAGTTTTGCAACAGCTGGAGGCACCCTGACTGGGAAAAACTGCCCTATAGATTTGCTACCCTTCTAATAGTACCCGGGTCCTACCTACTCATCCTGTCCTGGTGACCTTTCAACTAGTACTACAGTCAATATTGACCACAGACTTCTAAGACAGCGTTTTTCTAACCAGGGTGCCTCCAGCTGTTGCAAAACAACACCACGCAGCATGGCCGGACAGCCAAAGGCTGTCCGGCCATGCTGGGTGGTGTTTTTTCGCAACAGCTGAGGCACCCTGGCTTGGAAATACTGCTCTAATTACACTAGTTTCATACATGTGGCATTCTAGTCGCTATCGCTGTGACGTGTTTTTACGGTGCTTCGTATTGACTACCTTGTTGCCGTGATGTAATGGTACAGTGCAGGGATAGAAGGGGTTAATCTACATGGAGGGAGTCAGAGTTTCGTTTTTCCTGAAACAGAAACTCCAGATTCTCAGTCGCTCTCAGACGCTTACTTGATGGTCAGTGTCAGGAGGCTGCGGAAAGCGCCTAGATAGAAAGTTGAGGAAGTGGTGTCCCGTGTGGTCAGGTGTTGACAGACGCGCATGTATAGTCTATGGCTTCCCTATACCCTTTGCTGCAGTGGTTCCTGACCTGTGGGTCCCTAGCTGTTGCTAAACTACAGGCTACATCTGTCCAGGTATGCTGGGAGTTGTAGTTTTGCAACATCTGGAGAACCACAGGTTTGGGAACACTGCTTTGTTATATCTGTCTATGCGGTGTAGAGGCTGTGCATGGTGTAACATTGAAGGGTAGCGCTGGTTGGAGCAAGAGGTTAATATGTATGTATACATACATTATACGGGTAGTATCCAAACTGT
This sequence comes from Hyla sarda, assembly GCF_029499605.1. Lineage (NCBI taxonomy): Eukaryota > Metazoa > Chordata > Amphibia > Anura > Hylidae > Hyla > Hyla sarda. The sequence goes on along the minus strand of NC_079197.1, from coordinate 12,641,568 downwards.
GCAAAACTACAGTTCCCAGCATGCCCGGACAACTATCATAATCATCAATTATCATCCACCATCAATCACAGTCCATCATCATTCTCCATCCATCAATCACCATCCATCAATCTCCATTCATCATCCTCCATCAATCACCATCCTCCATCAATCACCATCCATCACCATCCTCCATCAATCACCATCCATCACCATCCTCCATCAATCACCATCCATCACCATCCTCCATCAATCACCATCCATCACCATCCTCCATCAATCACCATCCATCACCATCCTCCATCAATCACCATCCATCACCATCCTCCATCAATCACCATCCATCACCATCCTCCATCAATCACCATCCATCACCATCCTCCATCAATCACCATCCTCCATCAATCACCATCCTCCATCAATCACCATCCTCCATCAATCACCATCCATCATCATCCTCCACCAATCACTATCCTCCAATCAATCACCTTCCATCATCATCCTCCATCAATCACTATCCTCCATCATCATCCTCCATCAATCACTATCCTCCATCCATCACCATCTATCACATCCTCCACCAATCACCATCCTCCACCAATCACCATCCTCCACCAATCACCATCCTCCACCAATCACCATCCTCCACCAATCACCATCCTCCATCCGTCACCATCCTCCACCAGTCACCATCCTCCACCAGTCACCATCCTCCACCAATCACCATCCTCCATCAATCACCATCCTCCATCAATCACCATCCATCACCATCCTCCATAAATCTCTATCCTCCACCCGTCACCATCCTCCACCCGTCACCATCCTCCACCCGTCACCATCCTCCACCCGTCACCATCCTCCACCCCTCACCATCCTCCACCCCTCACCATCCTCCACCCCTCACCATCCTCCACCCCTCACCATCCTCCACCCCTCACCATCCTCCACCCTCCTCCATCAGTCACCACCCATCACCATCATCTTGAGGTCCACAGTTTGAAGACCGCTTCTGTCTACTATTTATCTGGGTTTTGAAGTTAGTGCTGTAAAATTTGCAAAACAGTGTCACCTATTGAGACAAATAAATTTTATTGAAGAGTGCTGGCTTTCTGACTACGACTACGCAGTAAGTGCTGCTCATATACATTACCTGTGTCCATGGGCACGCTCGTTTCAATAAACTTTATTGACAACAAACACTGCTTTATTATATCTTGTCTATATGGTGTAGAGACTGTGCACGGTGTAACCGTGAAGGGTAGCGCTGTTGGCGGCGAGCAAGAGGTTTATATGTATGTATATACAATATATACCTCTGGTCTCCAAACTGTGGACCTCCACCTGTTGCAAAACTACAACTCCCAGCATGCCCGGACAGCCAACGGCTGTCCGGGCATGTTGGGAGTTGTAGTTTTGCATCATCTTGAGGTCCCTTAGTTTACTAAAGCATGATAGTCCTGAAAAATGTTCAAAAAGCGTCACAGATTGTGCTGGATAAAACTTATTGAAAACTGCATGCTCTCTGACTACGACTACGCAGTCCGTGCCATTCAGATATGTTCACTGCATCCATGTTCGTCTCAATAAACTTTATTGACAATAAGCAGCAGTCTCCCCACGAGGCCTTCTCCTCCCCCCTCCCTCATGGAGATTTTCTGTAATTCTGGCCACGTGTTAACCACACACCTCCCAACGTGTAGTGTGAACATCTCAGTTGTGGCCGCTGTCAGGAACTCCGAGAAAATAGCCACAGCGACGCCTGAGTCATACGTCGCCTTCTGTCGTGTGGTTAGGAGGCCCATGTGACTTTTGAGAAGACTCTCTGTTATGGTGGGGGGGGGGTGGGTATTACCAGAAGCCTTGGGCTGGCAGTAGCTTCTGGTAATGGGAGGACAATGGCAGCTCCACTGGTCAGGGTGTGAGGTGGATCTTTGGGTGAGGGAGGCCTCAGGTCATTATGGGCGGAGCTAAAAGGTTCTGGGTTCCTATCTGGTGGGACCGATGAGATTTAGTCATGGTGTCATGGCTGATGCTGTATGTGGCCGTACATCATCTCTCATGTAAAGTCATGCTGCAGGCTAAGATCGTCCATCTTGGAGGTTGTCATGGTAACATTGGTAAGGTTAGTGCTTCAGTCTCATGGCACCATGGGAAAAGCGGTAGTTATATGTAGATGTGTAAATATAGCAGGTGGGCACGGCTGGTGACATCACCCACCATAACTAGTGACATAAGCCACACCATACCTAGTGAGATCACCCACCACAGCTGGTGACATCACACACTACAGCTGGTGACATCACTCACCATAGTTGGAGACATCAGCCACCGTAGCTAGTGACATCACCCACCCCAACTGTTGACATCACCCACCCCAACTGGTGACATCACTCACCCCAACTGGTGACATCACTCACCGCAACTGGTCACATCAGCCACCATAGCTAGTGACATCACCCACCATAGCTGGTGACATCCCCCACTTCAGTTGGAGACACAATAGCTGGTGACATGAACCACCACAGTTGGCGACCTCTCTGACCAGAGCTGGTGACGTTAGCTATAATAACTGGTGATGTCACCCACCATAGCTGGTGACATCACCCACCACAACATCAACTATCACAGCTGTGATGTCAGCCACACCAACTGGTGACATCACTCACCATAGTTGGAGACAGCCACCATAGCTGGTGACATCACCCACCCCAACTGGTGACATCACTCACCATAGTTGGAGACAGCCACCGTAGCTGGTGACATCACCCACCCCAACTGGTCACATCAGCCACCACAGCTGGTGACATTACCCACCATAGCTGGTGACATCACCCACCCCAACTGGTGACATCACCCACTCCAGTTGGAGACACCATAGCTGGTGACATGAACCACCACAGTTGGCGACCTCTCTGACCAGAGCTGGTGACGTTGGCTACAATAACTGGTGACATCACCCACCACAACTAATGACATCACCACCCAGTGTCTGCCCACCTGCTCCATTCCGAAGTCATGGCAAAGCCAAGGAGCTTCGTGACCTGGTGTCCTGGTGAACGCTCATTCATGCTTAGTAGCTTTGAACCCGTTTTTTTTCCCCCCCAGTGATGTAAAGCCGCGGTGCTGAACCGTGTGTGCGTCTGACGGAAGTGAACACAATCGTAAAGATCTATATTTACTCTGCTGCCACCTTGTCATTTATTTAGGCTGTCTGTGTTTATTCTAGCGCTGTGTACACGGAGGTCAACACAAGTTTGACGCATGAACTTCGCATCAGACGGAGGACGCTGGAGGACACGACCTGCCACACAGCCTTTACGGTATAGGAGGCGCGCATTAGGGTTTGTGCAGGTGGAGGACTCCGCTTTCTTCCAAAAACAGCGCCACTCTTGTCCTCAGTTTGTGAGTGGTATTGCAGCTCAGTTTTATTCACTGGAGCCAAGTTGTAATACAGAATACAACCTGAGGACAAGTGTGGAGCTGTTTTTGATAGAAAGCTGGTCCTTTTTTTTTTTTTTTTTTATCCTGAGTCGCCCCTTTAGTGTCAGGGACTGCGTAGTCGTAGTCAGAGCATGCACTCCTTTTAAAAAAAAAAAATGTCTTTTTTTTTTTTTTTTTTGCAATGTCTCCATTTGTGACACTATATTGCACATATTTCAGTACTTACCTACTTTAGAAACCCATAGATATAAGAAACGTGGGCTCCAAACTGCGGCCCTTTAGCTGTTGCAAAACTACAACTCCCAGCATGCCCGGACAGCCAACGGCTGTCCGGTCATGCTGGGAGTTGTAGTTTTGCAACAGTTTGAGATCCGCAGTTTGGAGACCACTGTTTTAAGGGATCATAGCAACAGTTTTGATCAGTGGGGTCCAGGGCAATAAAGTTTATTGAAGGAATGTATACAAGTGGCAGGGACTGCGTAGTCGTAGTCAGAGAATGCACTTTTCAGTGAACTTTTTCACCAATTCCATCTGTGACGCTATTTTGCTAATTTTTCAGCACTAACATACTTTATAAATCCAGAGATATTCTATACTGTAGTGGTCTCCAAACTGCAGACCTCCAGCTGTTACAAAACAACAACTACAACTACATGCTGGGAGTTGTAGTTATACATCAGATTAAAGGGGTACTCCGGTGCAAAACTTTATTTTTTAATTTTTATTTTTTAAATGAATTGGTGCCAGAAAGTTAAACAGATTTGTAAATGACTTCTATTAAAAAATCTTAATAATTCCAGTACTTATCAGCTGTTGAATACTACAGAGGAAATTATTTTCTTTTTGAATTTTGTCTGGTCTACAGTGCTCTCTGCTGACACCTCTGTCCCTGTCAGGAACTGTCCAGAGCAGCATAGGTTTGCTATGGGGAATTTCTCCTCTGGACAGTTCCTGATACGGACAGAGGTGTCAGCAGAGAGCACTGTGGACAAGACAAAATTTTTTTTTTTTTAAAGAAAAGAATTTCCTCTGTAGCATACAGCTGCTAAAAGGTACTGGAAGGATAAAGATTTTTTTAATAGAAGTCATTTACAAATCTGTTTAACTTTCTGGCACCAGTTGATTTAAAAAAAATAAAATAAAATGTTATCCAGTGGAGTCTCCAAACTGCAAACATGTGCCTGTTGCAAAACTACAACTCCCAGCATGCCCGGACAGCCAACGGCGCCACTCTTGTCCTCAGTTTGTGAGTGGTATTGCAGCTCAGTTTTATTTTATTCACTGGAGCCAAGTTGTAATACAGAATACAACCTGAGGACAAGTGTGGAGCTGTTTTTGATAGAAAGCTGGTCCGTTTTTGTTTTTTTTTAATCCTGAGTCGCCCCTTTAGTGTCAGGGACTGCGTAGTCGTAGTCAGAGCATGCACTCCTTTTAAAAAATTTTATTTTTATTTTTTTGCAATGTCTCCATTTGTGACACTATATTGCACATATTTCAGTACTAACCTACTTTAGAAACCCATAGATATAAGAAACGTAGGCTTCAAACTGCGGCCCTTTAGCTGTTGCAAAACTACAACTCCCAGCATGCCCGGACAGCCAACGGCTGTCCGGTCATGCTGGGAGTTGTAGTTTTGCAACAGCTTGAGATCCGCAGTTTGGAGACCACTGTTTTAAGGGATCATAGCGACAGTCTTGATCCAGGTAAATAAAGTTTATTGAAACTGGCACAACCCAAATCTATTCCGACTCTGGTACCTGAAGATGATTTTCCAATGAATCACCTCTGGGAACATTCGCCCAGAACTGTCTGTACTATTACCGCTGCCCGCACATGGGAACAACCCCTCGGGGCCTCTCGCATCCACCTTTTATCTTGTTACCTTTGGCTGCCGATAGTTGTTCTCTACAGGCAGGTGCAGGAACATTTCCTTGTTGCTGCTTCTTTAACCGTGGAAAATACAAGAGTTTTATTTATATCCAATTCTTCAGCAATGTGGAAGTGGTTCAGCTTCCTTCCATATCGCTTCCAGTACGTGCGGACAATTATAGCGTCTATCGGAAATATGGGGGATAAAAACCTGCGTTACCATCACTATTGACTGGTTCAAGCACCATACGCAAAGCCGCAAAACTACAACTCCCAGCATGGCAGGCTTATGATGTACTAGACCATTGTTTCCCAACCAGGGTGCCTCCAGCTGTTGCAAAACCACAACTCCAAGCATGGCAGACTTTAATATGCTGTCCGAGACCAGTGTTTTTCAAACATGTTGCCTCCAGCTGTTGCAAAACTACAACTCCCAGCATTGAAGGCTTAAATTATGACATCCTTGACCAGTGTTTCCCAACCAGGGTGCCTGCTGCTGTTGCAAAACTACAACTCCCAGCATGCCTGGAGAGCCAAAGGCAGTGTTTCCCAACCAGTGTTCCTCCAGCTGTTGCAAAACTACAACTCCAAGCATGGCAGACTATAATATGATGTCCTAGACCAGTGTTTTTCAAACAGGGTGCCTCCAGCTGTTGCAAAACTACAACTCCCAGCATGGCAGGATTATATTATGACATCCTAGATCAGTGTTTCCCAACCGGGGTGTCTCCAGCTGTTACAAAACTACAACTCCCAGCATGTCTGGACAGACAAAGGCCAGTGTTTCCCAACCAGGGTGGCTCCAGTTGTTGCCAAACTACAACTGCAAGCATGGCAGACTATATTATCATGTCCTAAACCAGTCTTTCTCAAACAGGGTGCCTCCAGCTGTTGTAAAACTACAACTTCCAACATGGCAGGCTATATTATTCCATCCTACACCAGTTCTTCCTAACTAGGGAGCCTCCAGCTGTTGCAAAACTACAACTCCCAGCATGGCAGGATTATATTGTGACGTCCTAGACCAGTGTTTCCTAATCAGGGGGCATCCAGCTGTTGCAAAACTACAACTCCCAGCATGCCCAGACAGCCTATGGCTGTCTGGGCATGCTGAGAGTTGTAGTTTTACAACAGCTGGAGGCACTCTGGTTGGGAAACATTGGTCTAGTCTCAGTCCTCCCCCCGTTTTTACACTTTACCATCAGAAAAAGAGCAAATAAAAACATTTCTAAAGAAACTTAACTTCCTTTCCTCTCAATTCCAGGGAATTTAGAATTGGGTGTATGTAAACAAGAAGGAGAATAAAGGAAGTATCACTCCACGCCCAATAGTTCTTCTTTATATACTTTTAAAAATATATATATTTTTTTACATGGACTAAAAATACATAATTTCTAGATACAAATCTTCGAACCAGTCCGAGCTTTGTTTTTGTTTAATACAGACCTTCAAATGCCCTGCATAGATACAGCACAGCAAAATGAGAAAAATCTCGCTGCCTGCGGCCACCACTAGGGGGGGCTGACTGTATACTGTGAATACACCAAACTCAATTATAAATTAGAATAATAATAATACTTTTTTTTTTTTATATAGCGCACACTGATTCTGCAGCACAGTACACTCAAATTGGTCCCCCCCCATCCGTATGTGTTTTTATGAGGAAACCCAAGAAGAACAGACAAACTCCTTGCAGATATTGTCCTTGGTGGGATTTGAACCTACAACCCCAGCACTGTAAGGCAACAGTGCTTATTCACTGTGTTGCAGCACTGGGGTTTTTAGGTTCCATTCCCACCAAGGACAATATCTGCATGGAGTTTATATGTTCTTTATGAAAGCTGGCTGCAGCAGGAGCCTCCCCCCTTTGCCTCATCTGTAGTAAAGCAAGATTAAGGCCAAGTTACTCACTGAATGAAACCAGTTCATTAGTGTTTCTCAACCAGGGTGCCTCCTGCTGTTACAAAACTACAATTCCCAGCATGCCCGGACAGCCAACGGCTGTCCAGGCATGCTGGGAGTTGTAGTTTTGCAACAGCTGGAGGCACCCTGGTTCGGAAACACATAAATAGCAGCTCATAACCCTTTAGATCACACAATAACCCTATAGATCACACAATGGTGTTCGGGCATCCTCAGAGGGGCCCCTGACCACCGTAGGGCCCTCTGAGGATGCCCGATGACAGACCCCCGTGCCTGGGAACCATCATGGGGGCGGTAGTGAGGAGTCACACCTGCTGCAGTTTAAGTGACTCAAATGATGACTTTCAGATCACGTCAGGCTACGATCAGTGACACAGAAGAGAAACCCGTCGAGAGTTTTTGTGTTATTGATTCCTGCCCTTTTTGTAAGAAAATTATTATTTTTTTATTAATAATAATATATATTTTTATTTTTACTTTTTATTTATTTATTTTTGCTCTTTGAGGCTTTAAATTGCTACAACAAATGTCAGATCCTTATCGGCTGCAAATATTTTTAGACTTCATCAGAACACAGGAAATGTTTTGTTATCAGTAAATCAACGGTTTACAACTTCGCCATCTGTTCTATATAAACTATACCATGGAATTCCTGTAATCTGGCATTTGATAGTCCAGATAATTCAGCGTGCGGGGGTTTTCAGGTACAGCGCAATCAGATTTCTATTGGGTTTTAAAACCTTTTCTACGGATCTAGAATCTAGAATAGCGGATAAGCCGTAATGTATCAGCTGGTCTGTGTGCCACCAAGCTTTCCCAGTCTCCTGAAGCCCTGCCATGCCCTCCCCCTACCTGCTGATGTCTTCTCCCCCCTCACTCTTCTCTCCACCCCCAATATATCTTTTGTCCCCTCTAACTGCCACCGCACTAACTATTCTTTGCACCTACCTGCCGGACAGTTAAATCATACTTTACCATGACATTGGTCCGGCGGCAGGATGTTCAAAACTCCTGGGAAATCTCCGCAGCCTGAAAGTAATGAGATCAGGAGATGTCTCAGAAGTCCCATAGTCCTGTGCGTTACAGCAGACACTTTACTACAATGGCTGGGATTGGAGATAACTCAGATCCCCATCATTTAACCCCTATAATGCCACTGTCAATAGCAACCGTGACATCCAAGTGGTTAGAAGAGTCTTCTTCTCTCACCTCATTCTCCCCACAAAAGATTTGCGGGGTGCTGATGGGTTCAGCAACCTAATGAAGGTCTAAAATTACACTAGTGGTCTCCAAACTGTGGACCTCCAGCTGTTGCAAAACTACAATTCCCAGCATGCCCGGACAGCCAACGGCTGTCCGGACATGCTGGGAGTTGTAGTTTTGTTATATCTTGAGGTCCAGTTTGAAGACCACCAAACTAGACCCTAGATCTCCAAACTCTGGACCTCCAGCTGTTGCAAAACTACAATTCCCAGCCTGCTCAGAGAGCCATTGGTTTTCTGGGCATGCTGGTAGTTGTAGTTTTGCTATATCAGGCGGTCCGGTTTGGAGACTACTGAGCCAGACCCTATGACCTCCAGCTGTTACAAAATTTCAATTCCCAATAGGCATGCTGGGAGTTGTGGTTTTGCTACATCAGGTTTGAAGAGCCAGACCCTAGGACCTCCAGCTGTTGCATAACTACAAAGCCCAGCATGCATTGACTGATGTTGGGAGTTGTAGTGCTTCATTATGTGGAGGTCTAGAGTTTGGAGACTACTGTATGAAGCTATGCAAGTAAAAAAAAAAAAAATAATAATAATTTAAAAACCACAAAAAATAAAAAATAAACCTTTGTTTATAGTTAAACATGCTTTACTATACAAACGAATAAGACTGTCATTTCCGTTACTACTCAAACTTTATTACAACGTTATTTAATCCACTTGGTGCCGTTTTTTGTTTTTGTTCTTTTTTATTCTTTGTTTTGGTCATGGTACCAAAAAATATATAAAAATAAATGAAAACAAACCCTTGCAAAGCTCAAAGGATAGAAAAAATAAATAAATATATCTCGCCTATATATCTCACATATCTCACCTATATACCTCGCCTATATATCTCGCCTATATATCTCACATTTATATCACCTATATATCTCACCTATAGATCTCATATATTGCCTATAGATCTCATATATTGCCTATATATATCGCCTATATATATCACCTATATACCTCGCCTATATATCTCGCCTATGTCACCTATATATATCGCCTATATATCTCACATATCACCTATATATCTCTAATAAATCACCTATCTCACCTATATATCTCGCCTATATATATCACCTATAGATCTCGCCTATATATCTCACCTATATATCTCGCCTATGGATCTCACATATCTTGCCTATATATCCTGCATATATATCGCCTATATCCCTATATATCTCACATATATATATCCCCTATATATCTCACATATATATATATATATATCCCCTATATATCTCACATGTATACATTCCCCTGTGTTCCTCTATCTCACATATATATATCCCCTATATATCTCACATATATATATATCCCCTATATATCTCACATATATCTCACATGTATATATATATATCCCCTATATATCTCGCATGTGTATATATATATCCCCTATATATCTCACATGTATATATATATATATCCCCTATATATCTCACATGTATCCATTCCCCCGTGTTCCTCTCTCTCACACATATATATCTATCCCCTATATATCTCACATGTATACATTCCCCCGTGTTCCTCTATCTCACATATATATCCCCTATATATCTCACAAATATATATATATATCCCCTATATATCTCATATATATATATCCCCTATATATCTCACATATATATCCCCTATATATCTCCCCCGTGTTCCTCTATCTCACATATATATATATCCCCTATAAATCTCACATGTATCTATCCCCCCGTGTTCCTCTATCTCACATATATATATCCCCCCCCTATATATCTCCCCGGTGTTCCTCTATCTCACATATATATATCCCCTATATATCTCACATATATCCCCTATATATCTTACATATATATATCCCCTATATATCTCACATGTATACATTCCCCCGTTCCTCTCTCACATATATATATATATATATCCCCTATATATCTCTCACATATATATATCCCCCCTATATATCTCACATATATATATATATATCCCCTATATATCTCACATATATATATCCCCTATATATCTCATATATATATATGTATCCCCTATATATCTCACATATATACATTCCCCCGTGTTCTTCTATCTCACATGTATACACTCCCCCGTGTTGCTCTCTCACACATATATATATCCCCCTATATATCTCACATGTATACACTCCCCCGTGTTCTTCTATCTCACATGTATACACTCCCCCGTGTTCTTCTATCTCACACACATATATATATCCCCCCTATATATCTCACATGTATACACTCCCCCGTGTTCTTCTATCTCACACACATATATATATCCCCCCTATATATCTCACATGTATACACTCCCCCGTTCCTCTATCTCACACATATATATATATATATATATATATCCCCCCTATATATCTCACATGTATACATTCCCCCGTGTTGCTCTCTCACACACACACATATATATATATATATATATATATATATCCCCCCTATATATCTCACATGTATACACTCCCCCGTTCCTCTATCTCACATATATATATATACCCCCTATATATCTCACATGTATACACTCCCCCGTTCCTCTATCTCACATATATATATATATCCCCCCTATATATCTCACATGTATACACTCCCCCGTTCCTCTATCTCACATATATATATATCCCCCCTATATATCTCACATATATATATCCCCCTATATATCTCACATGTATACACTCCCCCGTTCCTCTCTCACATATATATATCCCCCCTATATATCTCACATATATATATCCCCCCCCTATATATCTCACATGTATACACTCCCCCGTTCCTCTATCTCACATATATATATCCCCCCTATATATCTCACATGTATACACTCCCCCGTTCCTCTATCTCACATATATATATCCCCCCTATATATCTCACATATATATATCCCCCCTATATATCTCACATGTATGACTCCCCCGTTCCTCTATCTCACATATATATATCCCCCCTGTATATCTCACATGTATACACTCCCCCGTTCCTCTATCTCACATATATATCCCCTATATATCTCACATGTATACACTCCCCCGTTCCTCTATCTCACATATATATATATATATATATATATATATATATCCCCCCTATATATCTCACATGTATACACTCCCCCGTTCCTCTATCTCACACATATATATATATATATATATATATATATATCCCCCCCCTATATATCTCACATGTATACACTCCCCCGTTCCTCTATCTCACATATATATATATATATATCCCCCCCTATATATCTCACATATATATATCCCCCTATATATCTCACATATATATATCCCCCCTATATATCTCACATGTATACACTCCCCCGTTCCTCTATCTCACATATATATCCCCCTATATATCTCACATATATATATCCCCCTATATATCTCACATATATATATCTCCCCCCTATATATCTCACATGTATACACTCCCCCGTGTTCCTCTATCTCACATATATATATATCCCCTATATATCTCACATGTATATACTCCCCCGTTCCTCTATCTCATATATATATATCCCCCTATATATCACATGTATACACTCCCCCGTTCCTCTATCTCACATATATATATATATATATATATATATATATATATATATATATCCCCCTATATATCTCACATATATATATCCCCCTATATATCTCACATATATATATATCCCCCCCCATATATCTCACATGTATACACTCCCCCGTTCCTCTATCTCACATATATATATCCCCCTATATATCTCACATATATATATCCCCCTATATATCTCACATATATATATCCCCCCTATATATCTCACATGTATACACTCCCCCGTTCCTCTATCTCACATTTATATATATATCCCCCTATATATCTCACATATATATATCCCCCTATATATCTCACATATATATATCTCCCCCCTATATATCTCACATGTATACACTCCCCCGTGTTCCTCTATCTCACATATATATATATCCCCTATATATCTCACATGTATACACTCCCCCGTTCCTCTATCTCATATATATATATATCCCCCTATATATCTCACATGTATACACTC